>NC_052500.1:52935612-53235612 GCF_016617805.1 Bactrocera tryoni | reverse complement strand
TCTCTTCCGTCGGGGTGTGGGCGCAAATCAGTGATATGTTGAAGAACCTCGCATTGATGCGGTTCTACACTTATACTTGCACAAAAATTGCTTTGCTTAATTATTTGTTATTATTATACAAACTTATGGTATATCCAATTAATAATTATGTAACTGAAATATCTGTTATATTCGTTAAAAAAAGTAATAATTTTCCAATTTCCAGCAAGCAAATTTTTGCAGTCAAATGAATTGTTTTTTTTCACTCATGTCATACAGCATCAATATTAAATAAAACATAATAAAAAGATTTTCTGAGTTGTTTAGTTTTAAAATTTTATATTTTTTTGTTAAAGATCATAACTCGATCAATCGATTCAGTATTTCTTTTTATTTATCAGTTGTGTACATTTAAATGTTTATAGTTATAATCAATTGGAGGGAAAATATTTTCTGCAGATCAGCTATACTATTCATAAGACTGTCGTATCATAATTGTAACGATACGAATTTATATCCAACCACCTATCGGTTAAATCACCGGTTAATTTCTTAACAACGCTACCAGAAATTTCTGTTAAAGCTTCTATGAGTTTATTAACGCCCAATGGATAACTAACCAAAACTTTTATGTACTTGTGATCGTTCATCCCTTTCTTACACAAAGGTCTTACGAATTACACGGTGTGTAAGTGTTAGTTTCCAAACTAATTCTTTCTATGGGATGGATTTTCGGTAACCGTAACTTGCTGGAATGGTATTGGCTTAATAGCAATAATTCCAAGTTAATCTTTTGAATCTCTGAACAATGCGGATGTTTTACAACAAACCAAGAAATCTTTCCATTCACGTTATTAGTTTTTACAAATGTTTAAACATTTTACGAATTGTATTCGGACTAATGTGAACGTGAATTAATAACTACTTTACTTAATTCACCACCCAATACAAACTAGCACGTTACCAAATTGATGTGTCTTTTGAAATTGTTGCCATCGGCATTCATTTTGTATACAAAGGAAAATATTTGGAACATTTATGAATAAAATAAATATATCCATATATGGGTATAAAAGAAATAAACATTAATATCTTTCACACAATTTACTTTAAAATTAATATACGAAAATAAAATGATCAGAAACTTTGTACTTTAAAACCTTCATTAAATTAAATAACATTGTTGAACCTAATAATTTTCATAATTCGCATAGGTGTTCTTTTGGTAAATAGCTTTTAGTAATAGTAAGCGTTAAATACATGTATACCTTTTGTAAAACAAATAAATAGAATAAAATTTTTCTATAAAAAATTAACAATTTAAAGTGACATTGCAATAATGTGATATGGCAGCACTATAAATGTACAAGTTTTGCATCGACTTATATTTCTGCAAGCGGTCTTTTTTTGCAGGGACGATGTTCTGAAAATAATTTTGTGAGACTTCATGAAAAATAATTAAAGATAGAGTTGTGGAGAAAAGTATAAAATATTTCTAATTATAGCAGTGTATATCGGCAAAAATGGTAAGCAAATGTTTGTGGTTTGCGTAGGTGTTGGTTAATATTCTAACCCGTAATCGATTTTTCATTCACTTCATTTTCAATGGTTTTTATACATTTTTTTTTAACACCAGTCAAAAAAAATGTCACGATACCCCAGCGACAGAAAGGTATATGTAGGTGATTTGGGCAATAGCGCCAGGAAAAACGATTTAGAATATGCGTTTGGCGCCTATGGAACTTTACGAAGTGTTTGGATTGCTCGCAACCCGCCAGGCTTTGCCTTTGTTGAATTCGAAAGCGCCCGTGATGCGGCAGATGCTGTGCGCGGTTTAGACGGACGGACAGTTTGTGGTCGCCGTGCAAGGGTAGAATTATCTACAGGAAAGTTTGCCGGTGGTGGAAGCGGTCGAGGTGGTGATCGACGTGGTATGCGGGATCGTTCGCGTAGAAACAATTCAGATGATAACAAATGCTATGAATGTGGAGGAAGAGGTCATTATGCTAGAGAATGCCGACGTCGTGATAGTCGACGAGGCAGCCGTCGCCGGTGAGTACTTGTTTATTATACCTAATGTCTGTGTTTTTTATAAATGTTTGTGGTCATATATGTATATTTCCAAATTTAAATGAATGTCCAACTAATTAACTTTTGAAGTTAAATTAATAACATGAATTAATTAAGTATTCTTTAATGAAAGGATTCAAATAAGTTTGTTTGTTGACTCTTTACTATGGTTTACTGTGATGGGCTTATATAATTTTTGGAATGTAATTAACATTTTACAGATATAATGTTAATGAGTACTAAAAACTTATCTTTCTTCAAGATTTAACTTTTGAACTCACAAATCTTTTGGAGAATCAAAATATTTTACCGAAAAGACTTAAAAATTTGGATGCATTTGTAGTGTTATGTTTGTTTCATTTCACATAAACAATAACCTTCATTGAATTAAACAAATATCTAACTTTTCATTCGGTACTTTCTTTTCTATAAACAAATATGATATATAATTATATATTCAATGTTCTTTTATTTGCCTACATATAATTTGATAAGGATTATTTGGCTGAAGCTTTCGGTTACTCAGTCACCATATAATTGTTGTTTTAAAGGTTAACTAATATCCGTTTGGGTGGTAAGGTTCAAGTTGGGCATCTAACAGGAAACGTGCTTTTTCGATGTGGTCGAGACATAGTGGTATTAGATGGTTGGGAGTTTTATATTATATTTTTGTCGGTTCTTGCGTTTCTGTTGATGCAATACAAATGTAACTATACGTTCCAGGTAGATAATTCCAAAAATTTCTTACGATTCACATAAACCACAAATGTATGACGTCTGTATGTACATATGATACTTGAAAATTCTGTCGAGATGTTACACAGCTCTACAAAAACATTTTTTTTTTGCCCTGGATATCTTAGCAAATTTTGATACTTTCAAGTGTCCAGATTACGACCTTATTCATGAAAATAATGGATGTAATCTTATTTATAAGATAATTGCATATCTAATACATTCGCAATCATTTGGATACATTTTCGGATAAATTAGATGTTATGGTGAGAAACAAAGATAGAGCTGGTCCACCAGCACCTAAAAGTGATTGAAGAAATGTATCAAGGTTTATTGATATTTTAAACTAGAATATTATAGAGGAAGAACTCATATAAGGATATAATATACATATTTTCGACATTTGTCTCTCACTTTACTTCGATGCAACCCAATTTTTCAAAACTAAACTGTTCTTTGATTTTTGTAATGTAAAATGAAAACATTGACATTGATAGTGTCAAGAATTATAAGCATAAATGTATCCAAAACCAATCGTACATCGAGGGCAATAAAATTACAAGAGACCAGTGCTATCGGTAAATAGATTTTAGAAAATATGTATATCACCCATACAGTCAAGCAAGTACCTTGTTTATTTATTTTTGTAATTAAATTTAGATAAATAACATCAATTTTTAATTTATATATTAATATTAAATAAGAAACAAGGCACTTAACTATGTGTATATGTATGAATATTTGAGGTTGTGTAAATATTCAAAGAAACGACTTCTTTCGTCATAAAACGTGCCCTTTTTATATTAGTAAACTTCAATCACACAATAGTTTAACTTTATTTAAAAATAAACTATGAGAAAAGTGTTGGTTTGTAGTTTTTTATACCTATGAACAGGGTATATTAAGTTTGTCACGAAGTTTGTAACACCCAGAAGGAAGGGCCGGAGACCCTATAAGGTACATATAGAAATGATCAGTATGTCGAGCTGAGTCGATTTAGCCATGTCCGTCTATCTGTCCGTTTATCTGTATATATGTATACGAATTTGTTCCTCAGTTTTGAAGATATCGTATCGTATATCGAAATTTTGCAAACGTCATTTTCTTTCACATTTGACAATGTGTCTTCACAGAAGTTGGCACAGATTATTTTCTAAGATAATAATGTAATATACGAAGAAATTGTTCAGATCGGTTAACTATAGCATATAGCTGCCATACAACCTGAACGATCGGAGTCAAGTTCTTGTATGGAAAACTTTCACATTTTACAAGATATATTCACGAAATTTAGTATAGATTATTTTTTAAGGCAACAATGTAATCTCCGAAGAAATTGTTCAGATCGGATTACTATAGCATATAGCTGCCATACAAACTGAATGATCGGAATCAAATGCTTGCATGGGAAACTTCCTCATTTGACGATATATCTTCACGAAATTTGTTGTGAGTTATTGTTTATAGAAATAATGTAATATTAGAATAAATTGTTCAGATCGGCTCACTATAGCATATATGTAGCTACCATTCAAACCGAACGATCGGAGTCAAGGGCTTGTATGGAAAACTTTCGCATTTGACATGGTATCTTCACGAAATTTGGCATGAATTGCCGCTTAAGGTAACAATATAATCCAAAAACATTGTTCACAACGGATTACTATAGCATATAGCTTCCATACAAACTGAACACATAGTTACTAACAGAAATGCACATGTGAAGGGTATTTAGCTTCGGTGCAACCGAAGTTAACGTTTTTTGTTGTTTTAATATCCAGAGGTTTGTTCCTCTGTTATGTGATTGTTTATAAAATTATAATGTTGGCATATAATATCCCTGAAGTAATTTCGAAGAATGGTGCCGCGTTGACAGTCCTTGGCCGGTTAGTAATCGGGGGTCTACTCCTGTTATTTAGACCCGGATATCATGAGAACATTTACAACTAGAACGGTGTCCATTAATTGTGATAAATGTAGTCTACTAAGTCTACGTTGTTTTCAAAATTGAAGGTGACTAATATCAAGAAGTAAAGTAGTTTTCACCTTAATAGCTAAAATTAAGAGATGTAAACAGTTTTTAACTTTTACTATGTTCGGGTTCTTATGCATTTTTTTACAACTACAACAGTGAAAATATGAGGTATATGTATGCTATAGGAAAATAAAATAAAATCAATTATATTAACTTTCGTAGTGTTTTCTGATTTCGGAAATACGCTGTAATTACTAAAGTAATTAATAAGTTTGTGGTCAAAATAATAATATATCAATTTCGCGGTCATCTAATATATTTACTTACCGATAATTGTGAATACATAGTGCTTGTGAATCGTGAATGACTTACGAAAAAGTCGCTAGGAGTGCTGTGATCGCAATGGCGCAAACACACGTGTTTTCCACGAGTGTCGCTTATTCTTTCATTTTGAATTTTCGTCGGTGTCGTTCGGAGTGAAATTTACTGGGGTAAAAATTGAAGAATATAAAGCGTTTTAAATTAGTGGAAACATTTTTGTTACATGGACTGATATATCGCAGTAAAAAATGTTTGTTTTATATGAAACGCCGGCGGGTTACGCAATTTTTAAGTTATTAGATGAAAAGAAACTTTCCGAAGTGGATAACCTATATCTGGAGTTTCAAACGCCTGAAAAAGCCAATAAATTGCTGAAATTGAAACATTTTGAAAAATTCAATGATACCACAGAAGCATTGGCAGCGGCCACGGCTGCAGTGGAGGGCAAAATGTCTAAACCACTTAAAAAGACATTGAAAAAATTATTCAGCGACGAAGTACAATCATCTTTATTGGTCGCAGATGCTAAATTGGGTAATGCCATCAAAGATAAATTAGCTGTGCCATGTGTCTATAATACTGGTGTGCAAGAATTAATGCGATGCATACGTCAACAGGCTGATAGTTTGCTGAGCGGCCTACCAAAACGCGAGATGACAGCTATGGCACTAGGCTTAGCGCACTCCTTGTCTCGCTATAAATTGAAGTTTTCACCTGATAAAATCGACACAATGATTGTGCAAGCTCAATGTCTACTCGATGATTTGGATAAGGAGCTAAATAATTATATGATGCGTGCACGTGAATGGTATGGTTGGCATTTTCCAGAACTTGGAAAGCTTATTACTGACAATATTGCATTTGTGAAAACTATTAAGTTAGTAGGCACTCGCGAAAATATGGCTCATACTGACCTTTCTGACATTCTACCAGAGGAAGTAGAAGAGAAGGTAAAGGAAGCTGCTGAAATTTCTATGGGAACTGAAATCTCTGAAGAAGATATTATGAATATACAATGCCTGTGCGATGAAATTCTTTCGATTAATGAATATAGAACGCATCTATACGATTACTTGAAGACGCGCATGATGGCTATGGCACCTAATTTAACAGTGCTTGTTGGTGAAACTGTAGGAGCACGTTTAATCGCACACGCTGGATCGCTCATTAATCTGGCGAAACATCCATCTTCCACTGTACAAATTTTGGGTGCGGAAAAAGCGTTATTCCGTGCGCTGAAAACTAAAAAAGATACACCAAAATACGGTTTAATTTTCCATGCTCAACTGGTGGGACAGGCCAGTTTAAAAAACAAAGGTAAAATGTCTAGATCACTTGCTGCGAAGGCATCACTGGCCACACGCGTTGACGCTTTTGGGGAAGAGGCAAGTTGTGAACTTGGAGCGACACATAAAGTAAAACTGGAAGCTCGCCTCCGATTACTGGAAGAAGGCAACATTCGAAAATTGTCGGGAACTGGAAAAGCTAAAGCTAAATTCGAAAAATACCAAGCCAAGAGGTATTATTTATACGGCATTACATTTTGTAAAATAATTTTGGCACTTTAATGATGATATCAAAAAGGTTTCGCATGTATCTGATCACATGAAATGACGATAAACCTTGGCTGTCTGATGGTGCAACTGAATTATTTTGCAAATATGTTTTTTTTTTGTTAAATGGACATCTTTTTTAATGTATGTATGGTTTTATTTTTATTTTTAGCGAGGTGTTTACTTATCAACCTGAAGCTGATAGCACATTGTCAGTCAAAAAGCGTAAGCATTCGGAATCATCCCCTGCTGAAGTCAAAGATGAATCAATAGCAGAAGCTGAACAGGTGGCTAAGGATGAAGAAGCGTCTGGGGTAGAAAAGAAAAAGAAAAAGAAGAAGAAGAATAAAAGTCAAGATCAAGAGCAAACAGAGGCTCCACCTGCAAAAAAGAAAGCTAAAACTAAGGAGCCGGACTCTGATTAGCTTTAATGGTCGTAGTGTTAATTTTAGGTTAAAAATTTAGATGTACAAAGTGTTTGTTTATAAGCATACATTAAGGCTCGTTCACAACAAATGTTTCTTTCGAAAACATTTGTATCTTAACGCTCCCTTCATACCCGTACACCTGGTATATAAGTACCTATAATAATGATATTGATGAGTAATTATAGATGTACAATAAAATGTATTTTACTTGTTTTTTTTTTTAAACAAAGCAGCGGTAGTTTGGTGAATTTTTTTATAGAGTAAATACTTTGTAGAATCCCGACTATTATTCTCTGATTTTAAGTTATGCGTGCATATTAATAATATTTAGAGAATTTATATTTCCCAAAAGATATTCTACCATTTTTTGAGAGCAGTAAATGAAGCTATTAGAAGTTGACCTTTAAGTTAAGGAGTAACTGAATAGTAAATTTTACTAATTGGAGCAGTAATAATAGGTTGTCAAAAAAGTCGTGCGGTATTTTCGCTAGTTGGGATTGAAAGCGCGTAGTTCTAGTTTTATTCGTCGCATCGTCATGCTATACCTTTTTGGAAATCTCATTTCACGCGCTAACATGTGTTTGATTGTCGTTTCTTTTAAGTCGTTCGTGAGTTATAGCGTCGCAAACATGGAGCAAAATAAAGAGAAAATACGGCATATTTTACAGTGCTACTACCATAAAGGCAAAAATGCATCTCAAGCCGCCAATAAAATTTGTGCAGTTTATGGACCCGATACAGTTTCCATTTCCACCGCACAACGATGGTTTCAACGTTTTCGTTCTGGTGTAGAGGTGGTCGAAGATGCGCCACGCTCCGGAAGGCCTGTCGTCGAAAATTGCGATAAAATCGCTGAATTGGTCGAAAGAGACCGGCATAGTAGCAGCCGTAGCATCAGTCAAGAACTGGGCATGAGTCATCAAAAATTCATTTCAATAACAAAAAAAAATTCAATAAAAAAAAAAAATTAATAAAAAAAAAATTCAATAAAAAAAAAATTCAATAAAAATACCGCAAGACTTTTTTGACACAGATTAAAATAACTAAACTCAGTGTGATTGCGGCTTTCACCGGGGCTGAAAAGTGTGGAATTGTAGATTTAATAGGCCTGTTATGCAGAATCTTTTGATGAAAAAAACCCATCACAAACCTGCTTAAATGCTCTATTTCTGTTTCCGATGTTTCACCAGGATCTTTAAGAGAATGGGATCCAAGGAGTTTTAACTTTGTTTTGACATATGCGGGGCATTCGAGAAGTAATCTTACCGCGGTCGTACGGTGTCCAGTTAGAACTTCGACAACCATTAAAAAGTAGACTTACCCCGAGTTAGAAGTACCTTGCAATGCCAGTAGTTGACCAATGCAAAGGTGAGCTGGTCTGATACCCAACAGTAGTGAATCGCAAGAATCTGACGAAGATCTACCCATTTCCATTCTGCAATTAGTGGGGCTGAAGAACCTGTCTTAACAAGTTTATCAGCCTCGAGCCTAAAGATAAACTGATTGAACTAATGTTGTAGTAGTAGCGGCAAAAATATCCCTGAAATAGTAGCCTGCTAAAAATCCATGTTCGCTCAGGTTGCGTAGAATATTTGAAATATTCATTTAAAGCTTTGGACTATCGATTTATTTTTTTTTTTTTATATTTCACATTATGTATGTATATCCCTCAAAGAAAGATAAATCGATGCCATCTATTTTTATTTCCGAAAGATAGTAGGCGGATTAAATCATAATACTCTAAGCGAAAGATAATTATATTCGTTATATATGGTAATTATATGTAATTACTAATGTAACTTAATAAACGGTGATATTGACATAAGTAGTTCAGCAAAACAAGAGACAGCGGCTGCGCTTTGGAGGTTTTCGATTCAGTATCCGCCGATGGAAGCAGACGAAGAAGAAGACATCCTCTCCGTTGGAGAGATCAGGTGGAGAAGGAATTGGTGTCTATGCCAGTAAAGCAGAAGAAGAAGAATGTGACTTAGTCTACGTACCTTGGCCACTTCTCTATCCCTAACTGTATGGGTTAAGATAGAAATAATAAATTCATGACTGTCATATTGGCCGATAGAGTTAGATTAAAAATTCATTTTACAACTTTTTTCATTTATTTGCCTTACTATTTACGACGTTACAAAATACATACTACATGCAGTCTCGTTGCCGAGAAAGCTAAAATTTTAGACAATTTGTAACACGCCTTTTTGCGGTAATTACATGCATATGTATCAAGTTTCATAAAACAGTTAAAAAAAACGCGAAGTTAAAGGATCGCCTCAGTGTGAAATATTCGAAAATCGATTTTTTTGCTGCATCATCAATAGTATACACTGTAATAAACATTCTCTAAAATTTTGAAATTGAAATTCAAATTATTACGGTCGCTACAGCGTTTCTTGTAGGAAGGGAACAGTGTGAGGAACGAAAGAAAGAACTCTTCATAGCGCGATAGCAACTTTCCTACCTTTTTTTACGTGTAATTTCAACAATTTATTTAACTATTATACACCCAATAAAAAACATAAGAAAAATCATCTTATATTCGTCATGAATGTATTTATTTATAAAAAACGGGACTGATTAGTTAATTTGAACATTAAAACAAATCGCTAAAATCAATAATTTTTCGGAGGGTTACACTGAGATGATCCCTTATGTAGTTCCACCATTGGAGTTTTTGTTTTTTTTTTATAGACTATTGCTTTACTGCTATTTTCGATAAATCATAATTTAATTAAAAGCAAAATTATTTTTATTTCTTATTAACTTATTTTGGGATATATTATATAATTTCAGAAGCAATTCACGGAGTCGATCTCGCAGTGCTTCTCGCAATCACAGATCACGTTCGCGAAGTGCTGCTTCGGCAAGCCGATCGCGCAGTCGGAGCCGTTCAGTTTCGGCGAATAAAAGTTCACGCAAATCACGAGATGTCGCCTACAATAGTAAGTCACGTGAGAATGGTCGCAGCACGACAGAGAATGGTAGCACATACCATCGGTATAGTGAGGATGAACGTAATGGTGGCACCGGCGGTGCCTCACCATCGCCAAAACGGCGTTACGATGACTCCGTATCACCGTCACCAAGGCGTAACATACCGACAAAACGTAATCGACGAGGCGATTCGACACCATCACGATCTAGCTCGCGCAGAGATTAGCAGACATCAGTTGTGGCAGTAACAGTAAAAACAATTAATAGGCATTGAGCAGCATACACACAAGCTCGGTCGCAGTGCATGAATATAAAGTTTTACTCCTCTCCTTCATTTCAATCAAATCGCTATTAAAATCCAAATAGTTACAAAACGAATTCCTAAAATTCGATTATTATGCAGTGTGTCGTTTTAAGTAGACGAAGAGTGTTTAAACTTTTTATGAATAACTTGTAAACTGAAAAGACTTCTGAGATTACATTAAATGGATAAATTCATTCATTTATTGTTATGGAGACATAAATTAATGTATTTACCACAAATGACCAACAATAACAAAGTCTGAAAACATCTAAAAACAGCGAAAAAACAAAAGAGTTCACACAACATACATACATACATACTACATACGTTTGTATTTTTTTATTTTAATATTTTATAAGCTACTCAATTTAAGCAGTAGATTTATTGAATAGGTTAAACTAAATTTAAGCTCATTTCGATTGAATGCACATTAGAGCCGAAACGAACGCTACCACTGTTTACTACAAACATACAAACATGTTATGCGCCAAATATTTCATAATTGCATTTTGTACAAAAATTGATTTGTCATAATTTCGCCTAAAATCTTCAATAAAAGCTGCACAAATTGGTTGCTAAAAAGTGCAAGAGTACAATTTACAAACCACGAGTTTTTTGTTTAAATCCTTTATACGATATTGGTAAATTATTGAGAAAGTATCTAAATTTCGGTTCAATAAAGTATGAGCATTATTTAGCCAACACTAAATTGCATAACTGGCTAATCTACACTGTTGCGTCGACAGCTAATTTCCGCTAAAACAAAAAAGTCAGTAAAAGGAAAGCTAAAAAATAAATAACAATTAAGTCAAGGTAAATAAAATACGTAGTCAATTTAAATTCATAAAAAGAGCTTACAATTTAATTTTCGCACTATAAGTTTTTATTATATTTTCTTTAATTTTATTAGCGTTACATTTCACGACACAATCACTTAATACAGCGTAAATATTTCAAATATATATATTTTGTTCAATTATGCCAATAACTTGCTTAAACAAATAGCTTTCATCTGCGGCGAATTGTTTATACAAATATAGAGTTATTTCCAATATCATCAACAATGCTAATAAATGTAGTATATGTTAGCAAACATTTGGAATAAGAAAAATGTATTTTATTTTTAACTACTCAGAACAACAAATAAAATTTTTTGGTGTTCTAATAAATTTAAATTAGTGATTTACATATAGAAGATTTTTTTCAATTTTCAGAAATTCTTGCCATTCATACATTTAGTATACCAACTGATAACTTTTGATACTGAGGTTTTTTCTATGGCCAGACAAACTTTTTGCGTGGTAAGCAACTAGCTACCGAACACACACTAATTAACATAAAGAGATCAAACTTCGCACGAACATAAAAAGGTTTCCCCAATCTGAAAACATTTGTTTATCGTTTCGATTTGACCAGTTCGAGCCAAATTTGATAAGATGGTTTTTGCACGTATTTTGACATTCCAGAATCGACAGCTCTTAGAAATGCCATTTATTATTTTTATACTCTTGCCATATATTGCTACAGAGTATAATAGTTTTGTTCACCTAACGTTTGTACATCACATCACATAAAGCTAATCGGGATAGATATAGGGTTATACATATATAAATAAACGGACGGACGATCCGTGCAAGCTGTAACTTGATTGTAAATATTGAGATATCTTGTTGAAACTTGGTATGCGCCTTCCCTGGCAAAAACAAGAACGAGTTCAAAGATGGGCGTAATAGGACCACGGCTAGGCCCACAAAATGCCATTAACCGAAAACCTATAAAGTGACATAACTAAGCACTAATTTGAGATATAAAACTGTAATTTGGCACAGTGGACCGCAGTAGCAAATGACATCTGCGGGCAAAAAAATTTGAAAAAGGGCTTGGCGCCGCCTTCTTAAAACTTTTTCGGCCGATGAATGAATTATAGTAGTGGTTGACGTTTTAGATCTTAGGGTATGTATTTCCCTGACTTTGATTCCTGCAAGTTGCAAGAGTATAAAATGTTTTTTTTACTTGTTATGATTTTTTCATATTATTATAAAAACTATTTATTTATTATAAAACTTTTTATAATTTCATCATCCACATGTGCTTCTTAATTATTTTTACCCAGTTACTAACTTAAGCAAAAAATGTTAAAAACATCTATGGCGGCCTGGCAGACAAAAGTCCTGGATATCGTTTTGTCAGACGTACATATGATAGCCCAGATTGTAGGCATCTCATAAGACCCTGCATGAAATACTTATTTGTCGCATTTGCTCACTTCATAATACAAGCTCAATCGTGAGAGCACCTCACAACAGCGACGAAGCTTGGATCCAAGGATACATGATACAGTTCACTCCGCAATCTTGATTCGAAGATGACCTATTAGGCGAAAAAGTAATGACCATCGTTTTCTGGAATTCCTAATATTGATTTATTAGGTAAATTCGACGCAGAATCGCAAAAAACACCCTATTTGACGATAAAAAGTGTATTTGCATCTTGATAACGCACCGTTTCGAAATTGGTAGGCTCCGAGCCGTTGCACCGCCATTCCACTTCTTTCCAAACTTTCCAGCATCGCCGCGTTACTATTGCAACGATTACGCAGACCCTTTTTTGCTGTCAAAGAGTTAGTTGATTGTAATCAAATCATCGAAAGGAAGTGCACGACACGTATTGTTTCAACGGGTTTGTACCATACGATGAGAGGCGTTAGATTAATCAATTTATGCAAAGTCATGTCAATAGTCATGCAAAGAGGTGGTTAGCGTAAATAATTCGTTTGTCGGGGTCGGTACTGGATAAGTTCCTGTTACACTATCCAAAACGAAGTTGCACAATGGTTACCGTAGATTCGCCAGGCACCTCTCCAAGAATGCCATTCATTGGAAGGGATCCAGAGAAGGTGTTAATAGCCCCAATGTGAAGGGCTTTCAGTGCATGTCTGTAGTTTGTTGGGTAAATTGTGCAATATCTTCATTTTTCCTCCCTCGTGTATATGGTATAGTATGATTCCCTTATTTGCAGTTATTTATTCTAGCAGTGAGATCCCTGTTCGAAGTCACTTACTACAGGCCGCTGACCTTGATAAGATACATCACAGCTTTTGAAGTTTGATGTATTGGAAAAATTTAGTTAAATTCCAAAAATCCTTTCTCTTCTGAAGACCAGTGATTCAGAGTTGAATATGGGTTGAACGCGTCATCTATTCAAAAACGTACATCACTTTGCCTAGAACATCACCGTAGTAATGATAGTCGAACGTAAAGAGATTCGATTTGATAGATACAGAAAGATTATAAGAGAAACCTTCGAATAACATTAGAGGCATTAATATGGAAAACCTACGATAATGGATTTTATCAGTGAGTTAGTTAACAATATTGTGTGTAGTCCATATTTAAGGAGTTTTTACAAACCAAAAAGCTTTGCGGGCGATGAGTGTCACATTGCTCTTTTGCCAAGACAAAGCTCCGACTCATAAAGTTTGGGATACATCCGATAAATGGAAGGTATTGCGCTATGAACTAGACCTTCACACACCATTGTGTTAACCAGATTTTGCACTTCAATCTAAAAAAGTGATTCTCTGAAAAATATTTCCCTTAAATGAAAAGATCAAGTTGCAAATAAAAAATTATTCTTAAGGTCTTGAAGCTTCGACTGGTATTCAAATGTTGGACATTAAATGAGTTATTTTACATGCAGATTATGCCGTGGAATAAGCGATTTTTTCATTAAAAAATCTATACACCCAGAATCGGGTATATTAAGTTTACCATGAAGTTAGTAACACTCAATGACGGAATGCCAGCCCGGACGACCGTCTGTATATACGTGAACTAGTCAATAAAAGATTATTGATCGGAATTGCCGATACTGGACCATTGTAGCTGCCATACAAACAGAACGATCGCGAAATTTGGCATAAATTACTGTGCAAAGCAACGTTTCAATACCGCAATACATTTTCACTACGTATAATACTAACATGGAAATATTGCTATCTAACTCTAGACGAAATCTGAATTGAATCAAAACGAGTTACAAATGTTTGTCTTTTAAAAGACAAAGTATTTATAGAACAAACTTTCGGGATTTTTAAGAAACAGTTTAAAATTTTAAATTATATTGAAGCTTCGAGCATTAATGTACATCTAATGTAATACTCGCTTGCGCTATCTTACACAATTTTATCATAAATAAGGGAGGTTATTCTGAACATATTAACGATACAATAACACATGCCGATATGGAAACCAACAATGAAATCGAAGGAATTCAAGATGCCCCCATTCGCCGTGTTGATTCAGATGATATCAATGGAATCGATAGAAGAAACTATTTTACCACTCTGTTTTCATCATAAAAAATTTACTTTACCTCACCTTCCTTTATTTGAATAATTTTTTTATTACTTTTTCTGATGGACTTCATTTTAATTTTTATTGTTTTCATTTACATTTTTAACTTCGGTCACAACTTTCTTCCACAATACATTTTTTTTCCTTCTACCCGATTTAAACTCGTCCTCCATATTCAACCGTACTCTTAGCAATAACTGTGTCTCCGCATTACTGAGATTTTCACTAAAAATTTAAAAATAATAATTTATACAATTATTATTAACATAATTGAACTAAATTTCAATACAAAAATTAAAGTAAAACAGTTTTGCACTTACTTTTCGTCAGACATCGTAGTTAAATGCAGTAAACAATTTTTTGATAGAAATTATGTATGACAGTTGATAGAAGTGTTGCTTTTTTGAACGCTTGATTATTGCAGTGTTGCAATATTGCATTTCCGAACGTTCTGTTTGTTATGCAATCGTCATGATGCGCGTCATGATGCATTTACGAGCATAGCCTTACTGTGCAAAGCAACGTTTCAATACCGCAATACATTTTCACTATACTACATCATATAGCTATCATACAATCTGAACGATCAAAACGAGTTTTTTGTAAGGAAAACTTTTTTTTTTTGATTTATGAAGGGTATTTTAAATTCGGTTGTATCGAAGTCAAAACGTCAAAAACTCATTATTTCTTTGCTAGGTCAAAGTGTTTCCAGCCCATGCAGTATGTAAGTGGATGCTAATGACCATCTCCAACTGACTTCAAAAACCAGAGGCATTTGTTTTTTCTTGATAGCTTCAATATAGTATTTTATATAATTGATAATACACAAAAGAGTTTAGCTACATTTTTCTTTCTTTCTTCAACACTTTGTAATTGCACTTGAGTGGCATCAAAATAAACAAAAACATGAACATATTTCAGAATAATTAAATTTTATTGTATTTTTTAAACGATAGTACGTATGCAAATATTTAAAACCAGAAAGTAAGGAAGCGCTTGAAGGGTTTTTAACACTTTAGCATATATATTTATATATTTTGTTGTTTTAAATTACTTAAATTCGTGAGAATTTCCATAAAAATTTCAATAAATTGTATTTAATAGATTTACTTTCAGTATATTTCGCATTTTAACATAATTAAATGGACAACAAGTAAAGAAGTTCACAACTCCTGTACAAAAATAATATAAACTAAATTTAAATAAAGGCGCTCTTTGTTCTTAAATACACATATATGTATGTATATGTATATATATATATATATAGTATATAAACGCCAGTAACAAATCTCTTAAGTTTATATATATATAAAACAGCATATGTGGCAATAAACAAAACTATTAGTTATGTACTGTATGTATGAAAAATATCGACATTGTTTATTGGCCTTTAACAATATAATTTCTGCAATATCGAAAAATAATACACAGGTATTTTAAACAAAATGCATTCAATAATAATGTCAGCAAAACTATTTTGTCTTTGCAAAAGTGGGTTGCACTTTCAATTCATTCTACTTGCATACATACAATACTACCACATGGTGTTATTTTGTTTTTTTTTTTAGTTTTAATTTTCTCAGTATATCTTTTGCTTTTGTTTCACATCGTTCTTAAGTACATTAGGTATTATTGGGCGTACATCACAATTGTACGCACTGAGGTATAATTTTCGAACATTATTACATACATAAGCAATTGCCCACCCATAAGTTAATTTAATGATTTAAAATTTGTTTTTTATTTTTTTTAATTACTTTTATAGACTTATCGTCAATTGTTCGTCTATGACGATCGAGTTCTTGCTGTGTTCTATGACAAAATTATTTGCAGATAGCAGTGTGCAAGTTGTTGTTAGTTATGCGTATATATTGGCGTAAGTGTAAAAATAATAAAATACAAAAATAATAACATTAAAAAACGTAGGCGAATCCAATTCTCCGCAATAAATGGTAGTAATTATAATAAAATATCTATTATAATATTGACTTTTCATTTCTTGCTCAATAATTTCATTTCAAAAAATATTTAAATAGCACGCACTCACAAAATTAATTTCATATATGTACATACATATTAAACTTATTTAGACACAGCATTAAATAATGGACTAGTCTTAAAGCTATATAATGACAAACCATTGCAAAATTAAACACAATCGTTTAAATGGTGGAAATAAAACAAAGAAAAAAACGAAATATAAAAAAAATATGTTAAGTTTACATAAAAATCTTTGCCATTAATACTTAAACTTTCGCATGCAAGTCAACTTCGCGTTTATAAAACGACAAGCTGCAGTTAAAATGCACAACGTTACCATTAACATCTGGAAATGCATTTGTCATAGTTAATCTTTTGTAATCTTTCTTTTCTACTTCTTTTCGCTTATTGTTTTATAAAATACATTAATTTGACGTTTTTAAAAAATATTCACATGTACAAGCCCCATTTATTTTTAGTTGAAAAAATATGTATGTACGCAATATTTTGTTTGTGTATCTCTCGTAGTTATTACTCATTATTATCATTAATTAATTGTTTCATCTTTTTTCATTAGATGATAATTTTTTTGTTTATTTTTTTGTTTTAGATTTTACGCTTAAGTTAATTGCAAAGGAAAACTACAGCGTGACAACGATGTGTTCAGCAAAAACCTAAACAAATCTGAACACCTTGTAAAGTTCAAAAGTTACATTGCAGAGAGTAAAAGTAATTAAGTATAACAAGTAAATAACTATATACGTGTGTGTGTAGTAGTAGTAATCTTGCGTTAGAGCGTTATAATGCGCATGCGCAGGTAATGTTTATAATTAAGTACATATTTAGTATGTACACATATTTGCTTTATCTTTCATGTTGTGTTTTTTGATGCGATTGCAAACGGCATATACATACAGATGTATGTGTATGTTGAGCATAAGCGTTGGCGCAGGTGAACGAAATGTTTATTTGTGGTAATGCAAGGTTTGACTGCCTTTCGATATTTATAAACGTAAAATGCATATTACTTGCTATTTCTCTACTCTTATGCATATGTAAACTTTTGAGTTATAAGCGTTGGCTGTTATGCTTGTTGTTATTTGTTATTAGCGCTATCACTAGTCTTAGGCAAAAGTGGTGTAGTAGCGACATTCTCGCGATCGCCATTATGTTCTGATTGATCGTTAACTGGATCCGATGTCACTTGGCTGCTTAATGAGCCCACATCTAAAACTTCACCACTACTACTGCTGTGCATATTGTGCGGCGGCGGTGCATTACTATGACTTTGTAATGATATGTCCTGTAAGTAAAATATATTTTCATTAATTCATGTTTATTTAATTGCCAGTGAAATATTTCAAATACTCACATTTAATGACGGTGAAGCTGTATTGCTGCCAGTTACAGCTATTTTATGATTGACATGCGCCCTAATTTCATCCTCGTTCACAGAGTGTAATAACTGTAAAAGAGTGGTTTGTTTATATTAAGTGGTCAATTTAAAGAAATTTTGTATAATTCGAAATCACAATGAGTTAATTAAAAAGAAGGAAAACATTTAACATCGGTTTCACTGAAGCTATGATAAATAATTGTTCTAGTGCTTCAAATAAAAAAATTTGTTCGGAGATCGTAGAGTTGCCTTGGACAATGATCTGTTTCAAATTTCGTTAAATAATAAATAAAAAGTTTTGCATAGGTCAGTTTGTTTGGCCAATATCGGTGGTTCAGACAAATGAGCAGGCTCTTGGGTAGAAAAGAAAGTGTGCAAATCAAACATATATCTCAAACTAAGGGACTAGTTCACGTGATGGCAGATAGACAGTTTAGGATATAAAAAAAGAAATTCAGTACTTTTAGGCACGCCCTGTCATGATTTTCTCTAGACCGAGAGGTGTAGTTCACTACAACAGCTGTTTTTTTTTATGGTAGCGGTAAAACTAGCCCTGTTTAGTGATTAGAAAACATAGGTTCGTCTTATATTATTCAACAGTATGTCCATGAATGGGATAATTAGAAAATCATAATGAATTAGCTTGACGGACAACGTTCGCTTTTTGGTATCAAATTTGTTAAAATAGCGAATTAGCTTACCCAAGGATGCAATAGTTACTTTGGTTATATGAAGTATAATAAACCAGCTGCTCTTGTATTTACGTAACATTTTTTATTTTATTTACTTTCAAAACCTAATCGTTACGGTAACTCGTGTCTAAGTAATTGAAAGTGCTCTGATTTATATCAGGACAGCGATCTACAAAAATATTTGGAAAACGGCGCACTGATTTAGTGTATACAAATATTTTTGGAGAATAAAAACGGAGCAAATAAAAACCATTTTGTAATAGCAAATAATAAATTTTAGTGGATTCTAAACATTCGGCTGAAAATTGTGAATTGTATTTGATATTTAATTTGTGTATTTCAAACCTTAATAATGTACTATATTTAAAATATACGCATCTACGCATATGCAAATACGAAATATAAATCTTTTATGCTTACCCTTTCGACTTCATCATCAGTAATTTCACTATTCAGCTCAATACCACTCTTGCGGGTCTTTTCTAAAAGTGTAGCTTTCTTGGCAGTTAAGTAAAGGCTACGTTTTATTGCGATGTATACGACATCATTGACGGCACGCACCGAATAGTCAGGTATAAATGTTTGGCGAATCTTCGAATCCATATTCAATGACTGAATGGAACCACGCATTTGTTGACTGGGTGAATCTTTGAAAAAATGGAAAACATTGACATGAATATCTAATGCAATTGATAACTAATCACTTTAAAGCTACTAACCAACAACGACATTAGGTTGAAGGGCTGCAGTACCGAAGTATGTAAATGCGCCACTTTCGAAAAGTAAATTCTCTTTGCCGACAGTTACTTCAACACGACCTTCTAAAATAAGTACGAAGAAGTCCACGGCTTTACCTTGTTGGTAAATGAACAAACGAGGATCATCCTTATTTTTACCCTTGCACTTAATGGCATGAATAATGTCTTGATTAAGTAGGCGGCGTAAGATGTTTTCAGAAACAAGTTCCTTTTTAAAGGCATCGACAGCTGCAGAATTTAAAAAGGATTAACACATAACATAATGACAATTGAAAGTTTTGATGCTTATTTTAAGATTATCTTAGCATACATACATGTACTTAAGTACTGGAAAGTGGCCAGGGTGAGTTGAGGTGAAATTCGTATCTTCTGATTTTCGCGACGTTCGGCGAATGCGGAGAAGTCTTGCTTTTTACTACGATTGCGACGCACCTTTGTACGATTATCGATATACACGTCAGTTTCATCAACAATTTCAGCTTGAATCAATTCTTCAATAACATCTTCAAGCGTCACAAGACCAATCGTTTCATAGAATGGATCACCATCACCCTCGTTGTTAACACGATGTACAAATGCAATGTGACCGATGGTACCATCTTTGAATTGATTAAACATAAGATCGAGCGTCATATCCTCAAAAACAAAGTGAACTGGATTCTGATAGAATTCGCACAACGTACGTAACGGTGTATTATCATCGGTATCGACAAATGCCAAATCTTTGATATACAATAAAGTAACGATATTTTTCTTATCGCCATCATATACGGGAATACGTGAGTATCCTGACTTCATTATTTCCGATACGGTTGAAAAGTCGAGCAGAGCGTCAAGCGATAGCATGAAAGCATCATCGATGTGAGTCATCACATCAGCAACAGTCTTTTTACGCAACTCCAAAGCACCCGAAATAATGTTGACTTCATTTTTATCCAAATCATTTGTACCTGTTGTGACCTATTGAACGAAAGGTAAATATTATTTTATTGCATTCTTTATCTCAGTACCGTATTCCCAGTTACCAACCTTCACTAATTCCTTTAGGCGTTCACGATTGTAAACATTGCCGATTTCTTCACCCAATGCCCAATCCAACATTTTCGAAATCGGATATGACATGGGGAATGTGAGCACCATAACAACTTTTGTAATGCCAATCGTCTTAGCACCAATGGCCAAACCGTGTCGCGAACAAACAGCCTATAATGACATAAGTAATGGTAATTTAATTAGATCTATGAAGCGACATTTAAATTCAGTAAATTAAATGGATTTACCTGAGGCGTAATTTCACCAAATATAACGATGGCAAGCGTGGAAACAATAACAGCAAAAAGACCCGAGGTTAAACCGTCCAGAAGAATTGTAAAAGTGGAGTTCACCAACACATTGCCCAAGAGAATACTACATAGTAGGAAATTACCCTGTTCTCGGACGGGCTGAATAATTCTAGCGTATTGACGTTCGCGAACTGAGCCAGTATTACACAAAATCTATTGAAAATACAAATTAGAATTATATAGTATTAAATATGCCAGATTGAAATACATGTAGTTTTTTATAAAGTAATTTCAATTATAAACACATAATTTTATTATTAGCATAGTTTGTTATTGCACATATGCATTCATACCTTTAATTCTGTACGATCGAGAGACATCAGACCCAAATTGAGACCTGAAAACAACGATGAGAAACCTAAACAGACTAAAATTATGACAATTGACAGCCAGATGGGGAGTAAATTTTCATAGGTTTTCATTTGCAGATAAACATCTCCACCTTGATGTACCATCGGTTTTGTATCCGTGGCGCTACCCTATAAAATTGTGGAAACAAATGAAATATATAATTTTATATACACCTAGTTAATTAAATACATAGTATAGTTTTGGAAAATACAATAAAGACCAAACGTTTAAAATTTGTAAATCCAATCTAAAATCATAATCAAACGATAGGCAATGTAATATATTTCGAATAAGTATTATCGTTCACAGAGTTCATTAATTAATATTTGTGTAGTTATTTATGTAAAGTTTATCTGCCTTTAAAATGTAAAATCGAATACATTTCGTATTTCAGTTTAGAAATAAAAATAAGTACAAGCGTTATTTACTTTATATTTATTTTATTTTATTTAATTATTACGCTTGTTTTTTCTCAAATCTACTATTTTGTTGATACTTCTTTTATTTTGAGCACATCCTCAAAGCTACGTGGCATGGAGCCGACAAGGTTAGTGCAAGTCGTTACTGGTATTGAATGGACACCGCTTACGCGGTTATAGCCGAGTTTCAATAGCGCGAAAGTCGTTTCTTCTTTTCGCAATCTGGCGCCAGTTCAAGATACCAAGTGCAGCCAGGTCCTTCTCTCCAACAAAGTGGAGGTTCCTCTGCTACCTCGGCGGATACTGCGTCGAATACTTTCAGAGCTGAAGTGTTTTCACCCATATGTCATGACCAACCAACATAGCTACTGTCTCCTAATTCACTGAGATATATGTATGTATCAATGTTGTCGTATAACTCCTACGTGTGCGCCAAGTGCGAGTGCGAAGACTGTTTGTTCAATGACAGAAGATATTTCATCTTCCCTCGTTCAATACCAGACAAATTTGCTTCGCTTCTTTATCCAGTCTGGAGAAAGAAGAACTAACGGCGCGGTTGTTGAGGTCAGTAATATCAGTATCATCGGCGTACGATAGAAACTGTACACTGTTATAAAATGTTGTGCCTTGTCATTCAGCTGTGCAGCTCGAATTATTCTCTCCAGCAGTGGATTGAAGAAGTCGCCTTGTCTGAAAACTCGTTTGATATCGAATGGCTCGGAGAGATCCTTCCCAATCCTAACGGAGCTTTTGGTATTGATCAAGACCGGAAGTCGCGAGCTGCTTGAACCATATGTATGTCGTTTCTGTCGTTGTCTTGCATGAGCTCACGTTTTAGTGGATAAATTTGCCATTTCGAAGTCGTCGTAAAGAATTTTTACCATAGAAGCTAAGTAAATGTACTTTCGTTTCATTTCATCAAAACACGTTATTCCAAGTTCCATGAAGAATTTGCGTTTGAGCAAATTCAAATCTCTTGCTCAAAAAGAAAACTTTTCTTGCACTTTTTCCATTTAAGCCTACTTCACGAAGTCGGTTTATAAACGTGCGACTGGTCACTGGAGCATTTAGTAAGTTCTTAAAATTATTAGACGACAAAAATGGATACAAATAAGATGAATGTAACCAAATCAAGAATAAACTTTTCACTTAAATAATTTTTTTATTCTATGCGATCTTGTCTATTTTTCAGTGAAAACTAGTAAATAACTAAATTTTTCTCCATTTTTCCAATTTATATAAGGTTTTACACCCAAACTGAAGCTTTTTTGTTGTAATGCAAAGATTTACAGTGTATTGGTGTATTACGGTACTTAATTAAATTACAGTTGACTTCAATGTGGTTAATGCGGAACGAATATAAAGAAAGCTATGAGGAAGACAGTAAATGTGTTCCATATGTCCCTATTACATTTTCCAAAACTGCATAGGTACTTTTTTTTAATAAAAGTAAAACAATAATTTATAATAAACTTTGTTTAACTCACCACATCCATTTGTGGATCATTTTTGGCACACAAATAAAATGTTTCACTGCCATTGGTCATTGCTACATCCAGTTTGGGCAGGGACATGCGATAGACAGCAGATTCGTTGGTCGACGAACCCTCTATGGGTTTATACAGCAAGGTTGCTGGTATTTGACATTTTCCACCAAATGTATTTGATGTAGCAGTAAATGTTATAACGGTATCTGGTGTAATGCCTTTACCGAAAATTCGCATTGTAAATTCGGTATCTTTAAGCACACTCGGCACGCCGCCATCGTGGTATTCAATCTCATTGTTGCTCGACTCTACGCGAAAACCGAAGATTTTCAAATCGTCACTCGACACATCACGTTCAACACGATGACTGTAAATAAAAGAAAAAATCGTAAATAAGTACATGTAACTAAGTATTTTACAAAAAAGAAATTTAATAAATCTGTGGAGTGTTTTAACTTCTGTTTTTATTATCATGTGGCAACACTAAACTATTTTTTTATATTCGGCTCTTAAAATATCGGGAAATATTTAATCAATCGGTCTGTCACTTTTGGGTACTTTTTAAAAAAACTATAATTAAGAGACTCTCCAGTAGTAGTCGAAAACTAAAACAAAATGATTTCTATGGCTGAATATGGTGGACGTTTTGTCTAGTTTTTAAATTAAGTATAAGGGCTACGGGATTTACCCATTTTTTGACACAACAGCACATTATTGTATCCTACAGATTGTCCGATATTTTAAATATATAGTCAGACGTAGGCACTGAGGCCCACATATTTGTTATCTGGGGCTTGAGAATTTATGATCCGACTTTCAACAATTTTTGGTGTAGAGATAGGACACTTTGAAGGCACTATTTGTGGAAAGATTCATTTCGCTGAAAGAATCTGATGAAATTCAAATATATGTTATATGGGAAGGAGGCATTTCACACCATAACATGAATTGGTCAAGTAGTTCCTGATGTGTTAAACACCTATTTTTTACAAGTTTAAACAAGAGATGCCACTTAGTACTGTGATTCTCTCCCTTGGGTGCCAATAAACACTTGTACCAAATTTCATAAAAGATATTTCAAATTCACTTAAGTTATCGCTTGGCAGGAAAACAGTCAACTCGTCTTGTCAAAAAAGATTAAAAAGATGTGATGTTGTCCATACGGAGATGCAGAAGTGTTTTAATTAAAAAAAAAAAAAGGATTTGTATAAAAATAGCGACAATAGTTGTGTAGATCGACTATACATATATTGCTGAATTCAAAGAAGAGAACTTGTGAGAATGCTTTTGCTTATGAACAGATATCTCAAAACAGATGGAAAATGAGGAAACCTGGAGAATGTAATCCAAATATTATTAGGCAGAATAGAGGATCAGCTAAATAAAGAAAGTAATGTTTTCACAGGCACAGTAATGGGACATTGGCAGTTGGCTGAATATGTTTTTAAAAGGACCTACAATCTAACATTCATTCTCAGAGAGCAAAGAACTTTGTTTCCTCTTACTGGAGTTAATAGTAACAAGAAAACGTTAACTTCGGCTGCATCGAAGCTAATATAGCCTTCACAGGTGCATTTCTTTTAGTAATTATGTGTTCAGTTTGTATGGAAGCTATATGCTATAGTATTCCGATCTGAACAATTTTTTCGGAGATTATATTATTAACTTAAGCAGTAACCCATGCCAAATTTCGTGAAGATACCACGTCAAATGCGAAAGTTTTCCATACAAGAGTTTGGTTCCGATCGTTTGGTTTGAATGACAGTTATATGCTATAGTGAGCTGATCTGAACAAATTTCTTCCCATATTACATTATTTCTATGAACAATAACTCATACCAAATTTCGTGAAGATATATCGCCAAATGAGGAAGTTTCCTATGCAAGCATTTGAATCCGATCATTCAGTCTGTATGGCAGCTATATGCTATAGTTAACCGATCTGAACAATTTCGTCGGATATTACATTGTTGCCTTAGAAAATAATCTATACCGAATTTTGTGGATATATCTTGTCAAATGCAAAAGTTTTCCTTACCAGACTAGATTTTTACTAGATTCCGATCGTTCAGTTTGTATAGCAGCTATATGCTATAGTTAACCGATGTGGACAATTTCTTCGAATATTACATTATTATCTTAGAAAATAACCTGTGCCAACTTTTGTGAGGATACATTGTCAAATGTAAAAGTTTTCCATACAAGAACTTTATTCCGATCGTTAAGCGTTTACGAGATATTCATCGTCAAACATCAATGCATATTAGGGTGGATCAAAAAAAAAAATTTTTTTCGTTTGGTAGGTCACCTGAAAAATAGGTTCCTAGACACCTCTAAGAAAGCCTCTCCAAAAATCTATTCATAATAATTTTTTTTCATTGAGTTATAAAATTCATAAGAAATAAAAAATTTTTCCAAAAATAGTCAAATTTCAACCGTTAATATCTTTTAAACGGTTGGGTTTACGAAAAAATCATAGGAGACCATATTTAAAGCATTCAATTTCCTACAAAACCTAATTAACAAGATATTTTTTCAAGTAGTTGGAAGCGAGATATAAATTTTTCTATCTGATAATAAGAAAAAATATATGTTATATAGATAGATATAATAGAAAACCGTTAGGCGGAGGACCTTCCCGTTACAATTAAAAACTCATATTTGGAGAGGCTTTCTTAGAGGTGTCTAGGAACCTATTTTTGCGAGTACCAATTGAAAAAAAAAATGTTTTTTGAATCACCCTAAGCTATATGCTATAGTTAACGGATGTGGACAATTTCTTCGTATATTACATTATTATCTTAGAAAATAACCTGTGTCAACTTTTGTGAGGATACATTGTCAAATGTGAAAGTTTTCCAAACAAGAACTTTATTCTGATCGTTCAGTTTGTTTGGCAGCTATTATACATATGTTATAGTGGTCCGATATCGGTAGTTCCTACAAATGAGCAGCTTCTTGAAGAGAAAATGACGCTTGCAAAATTTCAAAAGGATATCTTTAAAACTGAGGGCCTAGTTCGGATATACATATATAGACAGACAGACGGACATCATTTCTATATACATATGTATATACTTTATAGGGTCTCCGACGCTTAATTCTGGGTGTTACAAACTTCGTGGCAAACTTAATATACCCTGTTCAAGGTATAAATATACTAAAATATTTTTACAGTTAAAGGAATTCGCGTATAAGCAATCAACCTTTTTTGTGGACGGCTTCACAGTCTTTTGATAATACTTTTTTTAACGAGCTTATATTTGACCGATTGGAGTAAAGTCAAAAAGTTATAATTTTAAAGCTTCACAATAAATGATCGAATATATATGTATGTACATATGTTTATGGCGAATATTATAATTTTATAACGGCGCTATAAGGGCTGTGAAAACTATTTACTTATGTACAAAATAACCTAACCTAACATTTTTGTTGGCCAAAGGAAAAATCGCCAACTACACATATTTATGTATGCATGCATTTATTTCCATATCTAGCGTTCGACCTTCTTGACTTACATTCACAGCTATATTTTTCACACGCAGAACGTTGCCTTTGACTAAATTAGAAATACTTAGTATATCCGCAGACAAATATTTTTTAAATAATTATTTGGACATCTTCCAACAGACGAAAAAACGGATGATATGGTTACGTACATACATATCTACGTATTTATATATGTATGTGTATACACGCCATAAAATACATATAGTATGTATGAAAGTATGGAACTGAGCAAATAACTGAATAAGTTTATGGCACAAGAGACGAACTTTATTTTTCTCTATTTATTTTTTTATTATTATTTTTGTAAATATAACGGTTTCGTAACTTATCGATAGAAGTAAAGATACAAAAAAATAATGGTAGCTAAAATCTAGTTTTGCATAGCAAATGTAATATACATATTCGAGAATATTTTCCTAAAATTTCAAGTTTTTCATTATTATCTGACTGTATTTGTAAGAATTTTTTAACTCAGTGTAATCGTCTCACAAAACTATAAACGCGTTTTTCACCAAACTCTATTTTCCAAGGCGGTGAGGAAAATTTCTTCGAAACTTCATCGATCCACTTGAAATTTTCACACGACTTTCTTAGATATTTTTTCCAGGTCACGATTGAAGGAATACAATTTTTTATAATAATTTCGTTTTTTTAAGCCATTGTAGAGCATATATTTTCACAAAAACCACTTTTTTGGGAAGTCAACTTTTGGGAATAACAATACTGACAAGTCCTTTTATCCTTACTTGTAATCATCTAAAGTAACAATAACTTTTTGTTTTCATATTAATTTTACCAAATCATAGTAAGAAAGATACCGCCAAACATATTTTTTTCAGAGGTACTCCTGGAGATCGGCTAGGGGAATAGCAATCGAAAGTTTTTCAAAATGAGTCGCCTATTATTAAAGTACATTCAATTCTGTAAATGTACATATGTATGTTTTTTATGTATGTAATGAGGAAAATGCTTTTTCACAACGCCTTTTTTCTAACTTGCCAGTGGATATAACCGCTTCGCTTAAGCCTTTTCAACTTAATTACAAATTTGCATACGAGCACATAGCATAAATATTTTATATATGATATTTATCAAAATAATAATTCACTGACACGTAAGGTGTGTTGCCTTCGTTTTGACCGGCTGCTTTAATATTGAATAATGTGCATGTTTTTCATTTTCCATATGAATTATACATACATACATAAACATATGCGTATACATGCACACATACGCATATTAAATTTTCGTTGCTAATATTATAATTTTGTGAAATGGAAAATGTTGCAGACTGTCTGCAAAATTTTTTATATTCTTTTTTTTTTGTCTGAGGAATTCATGCTAAACAAATTTTCGAAAATAGCATACAAAAACATGGTGAATTTTGAGTATAACTAAGTACTCCTTTGAGTATCACGTAAACGCGAAGATTTCTGTTATCATAATTGTCAACATCTTATATTTGTATGTTTGTATGTATGGGTACGAGCATGTACATATGTATGTAATAATTAATACGCGTTTATCAGCTTCACTTGTATGTATGTATGTTTGTTTGTAACTTTTTAAGTGGTACTGAAACCTAGAATATTTGAGCGACACTGTAGGAAGGCGATAGTAAGTTTAAGCAGCTCACCAAAAAGATGCGCTTAAAAGTATGCAACATCTATATAAAACTAGTTTTGGTGACATTTGAATAGTATATGTATGTATCTACATACATATATACTGAAATATATGTATATCCTTAAAGAAAGTATACTTTATATACATAGATATATGTACATATACATGTATAACCGCGCACCAGCAGAAATAATATCACATAATGCAAAACATGTGACTTTTAGGTAATAAAAAAAATTAATAGTACTTATAATAGAATTTTTGTAGTAAAAAAGAATTCAGATACTAGTTTTCAAAACGCCTCCGAAAAGCAACTGCAATAGAAAACTCCTTTTTTTTAAACTTTGGTTGTCACGTCGATGTGAGCTTTTTAAAAATTGTCACCGAATCTAATGGCGGAGAATACGATTTAAGTTATATTCGTTTATATTTCACAATATTGGTAAATCTCATAAAAGAGAAAAAAGATTCTTTCAATATAAAATAAGAATTCGTACAAATTTAAAATACGCAAAGAAATATTCTACCTACCTAATATTTGAACCCCTTCACCTGAAAAACTGTAAAATGAGACAACCCACCTACCTAGTCTACCTACTTTCCGGGTCGACCACTTGAATTATAAGTGCTAGTCAAGAACAATAGAAATGGATTAAGCCAAGTTTGTACCGTTACTTTTTTGTCAATGAAAGGTTACGAGTAGATATTAAAAGCTACCTAATTATCGATTTACTTAAACAATACTACATGTCATAGTTCATATTTTAACAAATTTGGCGTTTACCACATCAAATTAAAAAATTAAAAATAAATAAGTTTAAAAAAACTAAAAAACACGCTTTTAAAGCATATCAAACTAAAAAGTGAAAAATAATTCTTTGTATAAACTAACAATAATAATGAAGGAAAAATTCCTGCATTATTGTGAGAAAAGCGTGGGGTGCTTTGTGACATATTTTTCATATATCGAGCATTTGGAGACCCTATAAAAATAGATTTTTAAATGAATATATTAACGATCAAAATCGATTTAGTCATGTCCGCCAGCGTGTATGTATGCGAACTAGGCTTTCGGTTTTTGAAATATCGTTCTAAAATTTTACACCCCTTCCTTCATCCAAAACAAGCTGCTCATTTGCCGAAACCGTCGAAATCAGACGACTATAGCATATAGCGGCCATACAAAAAGACTGATCAAAATAAAGTTCTTATATGGAAGATTTTTATTTATTTTACAAATTATGTTCATGAAATTATTGGGCGAAACAATACTACAATTTCTAAACAATTATTCAGACCGAAGCACTATAGCACATACATACATAGCTGCCATAAAAACTGACCGATCGAAATCAGGTTCTTGTATGAATGACCTTTTTATTTAATAGTCGAAAAAGACTTTTCGTATTTTGTCAATAGATGTCGTTGCAGTCTTATATAATATCTCCAGTGCTACCAATCACATTGTATAATAAGATTTTAAGCTTCATTTAACCAAAAAAAAAAAAATAGAAATTCGCTATATTTTAAAAATTTTTGTATAAAAAGGGAAGAATACCACGCAATCCACCAATGGAATTTGGGAAGTTTACAGCACAACTATGGCTCTCTCGCTTCCGTTCTGGAAATTTCGATTTACACTGATGAAATAATGTTTCTAGCGGAAAAAGGCAAAAAGTGGTTGACTAAAATGGTACATATTTGTTTATTTATTTATTACTATAAATATAAAAAAAAATAAGTTGAAGTTTGATTAGTAATACGAAAAGACTTTTTTGACTACCCAATATTTCTGAAGAGTATTATAGTTATATGGTGCAGAGGCTTGGACGATGACAACTGATGAGTTGACGTTGCGCGTTTTCGAGAGAAAAGTTCTGCGAAAGATTTATGGTTTCTTTACGCTTTGACCACGGCGAATATCGCATTCGATGGAACGATGAGCTGTATAAGTTATACGACGGCATTGACATAGTGCAGTGAATTAAGAGACAGCGGCGCTAGGTCATGTTGTCCGAATGGACGAAAACACTCCAGCTCTGAAAGTATTCGACGCAGTACCCGCCGGGGGAAGCAAAGGAAGAGGAAGACCTCCACTCCGTTGGAAGGACCAAGCGGAGAAGGACCTGGCCTTGCGCGCTGTTGTTAACTCGGCTATAATCGCGTAAGTGGTGTCTACGCCAGTAAATAAGAAAGAGGATTATAGTTTCGGTGCAACTGAGTCAAAGATTTTCTTGTTTTACCAATGTTAAATTAGTAAATTATGAAATTATGAAAAAGCAATATTGCAGATAATATTATTTTATATAAACACTTATAGACATTAATACTATATGTTATTTTATGATTATGTTAAGTTGTTGCTAGTTAGATGTTGAGATATTACAAAACGAGATTGAAAAAAAGTTAAGAATTTTAAGCGTTTATGTACTGAACATATGTATATATTTATATCAACGAAGTTTAAGGATATTTAATTTAAACTTGATCATGCTAGTAACAATCAGTTTAAACTGGAAGGTGATTACCCCACATACATATGTATATGCTACTCGTATATACATTTCTATACTTAAAAATTACGCCTATATGTATGTACATATGTACATATATTTAACTGATCTTCTTGTCTAACCATGCTATATGACACAATAGATAAGGCTTACGCTAGGTAAAGTGACATTATTATTATCATATGCTAGACTTCTTTTTACGAGCAAATACGATAAGTGTGAGCTCATAAAGTGTACAAAGATAAAACCATAGTCATTTGGACAACGCTTTTTACTGATTTTAGAATATATGACAACTACTTATATACTATAGATATGAACAACTAAATAAGGCCAATATAAAATACATATACTTTAAAATTTCTCTTAGGGCTTCGGAAAAAGTTTATTACTTACTATTGTTATAATTTATTACACGCTGATTATATTTAGTCGGCCAAATCTGTATGTTACTATAGGCTGTAGTTTCTAAGCACTTTTTTGTCTCATATCAAGTAGAAAGTAACACGAGAGTTTGAAAAAATTTTCTTCTGCCTATTCCGATCTGACAATATTTTTAGAAGCTTTAAAGTTGTGTTAAGGAGCAAGGAGCTACTTGCAAGTCTGATAAAATGCATTTGCAGGAAACTTTTATTTTTGACCAAAAAACAACTTTTGTGAAAAAATTTACATATATTAACCTTGAAAAATCGAAAATTGTATCCAAACATAATATCTATCTATAACTAATTTCAAGTAGGTTGGTTTAGCCGTTTCGGAGAAAACTTCTTCACCGACTCTGAAAACAGCGTTTAGAAAAAACGAGTCGATTACACTAAGTTAAAAAAATTTTACAAAACAACTTTTATCTCCGAAACCATTTTCCGGAAAAACTTTAAAACTTCGGATAAATACTTATGTAGGTATGTATGTACATACATTCGAAATATTATATTAAAAAACATATTCTTTGAAATACATAAGTGGATATAATACTACTTATATTAAATAAAGATCCCTAATTTCCACCAGGGCATGGTTGGCATTAAAAAAATAATATGAAAACTCATGTCTCATAACATAATAATGTTCTTTAATTAGGAATTTTATGTAAAAAATTAAGACACATTTTTATTTATCTCTGCCTCTTTCACTCAGCGCATTGCTAATGGAACGTGGAAAAATAAAAGAGGTTTTTGTCCTCGAATTCCATATAGAAATGTCCACATCTTCCAAATTAATAAACATGTACATACATATGTAGGTGCATCAAAAACAGGCAATCAGCCAATTTTTACTAAGGGCCTCAATGCATTACATACATAAGTACATATGTACAAAGTATACATATATGTATGCAATTCTAACACGCATACGATCGTGTGTTAAGTAGGCGACGCAATGTTATTCTCTTCAAATAAGTCTTTGAGAACACAAATATATTACAACAAATTAATACCAATGCGAATCATAATTCTGTAAATCGTTGTATATGTATATATTTATATTGTATTATATATACATATAGGCATATAGATAACCATAAAAATATACCTAAAATTATTCTGCAAATTGATTTTCGAATATATATTTATTTTTTAACGTACATTTTCCAAATGTGCGAAAGATTGGGGCCATTGCTTATTATAAATAGAACTTTATGTAGCGTTTCGTGCGTCATTTCGGCTTCTCATTGAGTTTTGCATATATGTATCTGTTGCAAATCAACTAGTAAACTAAGCAACACTTTTCTGTACATAGTATGTACATTGTTACAATTGATTAGAGAGATAACGGATCTTGAAATACCTCGTATGTATAACTCTAATTATCAAATTGCTCCAAAAGTAAAATGCGAGAAAATTAAATTAGGCTTAACAGATTTGCTTGAAATTTTGAGGCCTTCTTAAGGGGCACACCAGAGAGCTGCAACTAGTATGATTAAGTCAGAAAAACAGTCGTGCCGAAAACAATCGGCAACAATGACGCAACACGAACAATCTAAACTTTGGCAATCACGATCGACTAAAAAGAATGCGTTCGTTTCTTTTTATTCAACATAGTTCCTTTTAAGTGGGATACACTGTTTATAGCGACCCTCCAACTTTTCCATGCCATTTGTCCTTTGCTTCAAAATAGACCTCAGTTTCGGCGATCACCTCTTCATTCGAGGAAAATTTCTTCCCTGCGAGCATTCTTTAAAGATCTGCGGACAGGAAATAATTGGATTTTTGCTTCAGTTGATATATTTAGAGTGCCTGCTATCTAGAACAACTTGACTTTACGGTCGTCCAAAATTATTTTTTATGCTTTTTTGATATTTTCGTCGGTAACAACCTCTTTTGGGCGTCACCGGCATTGGTGCTCATTTCACCATGTCTAAACTTAACCGACCAATCCTTGATTCACCTGTATTTTTTTCCCTTCCAAAAGCAATATTTTATCAACACGTGAAATTCCTATTTAACCATTTTTTCAAAATAACTAAAGTTGCTTCACCCAAAGTGAACTAATGATGCGACAATTTAGTTTATAGACGCGCCTTTTGAAGGTTAGGGCTAACTAAAAATCATATGGATTTAATTTTAGTAGCGCCATCCATTTGTCAGGTCGGGCCGGCTATTGAAGCGGTACATAAGAAATTTGTAAAGAAATTTTTGAATGAAGCATAAAATTGTGTTGTACAAAAAGAAAATAATAATTTCCTGGTATTTAAAAAAATGGGTTGAGATTCAGTAAGATGCAGGCAGAATTGACACTTAAGCGGGGCGGAATTGTATTTTTCTTATATTTAAAACTTATATATTTATCACAGATGATATAAAAATAGCAGCTGTTGTTTAGAATATCAATATAAATAATAACAATGTGCCCAAAAAATAAGGCGACATTTGAATTTAAACTGTGCGCGTCGAAGGAATTGGAGAGTTATATTTTTTTTAGGTTGGTAGTACTGTCAGTCACATTTATGTCAAATTTCATGTCAAAATATTTATTAGTGTTTGAGATACGTGTCGTTTTGTGAGCTGCTAAAAGTGAGTTTTTCATTTTTTGCGATGTCGAAATTTGTTGAGCAAAGAATTTGCATTAAATTTTGTTTACGGAATTAATTTTCTGATGCGGATACGTTGAGAATGATGCAGAAAGCCTTTGGTGATGAGGCTATGTCTAAAAAAAATGTTTACAAGTGGTATAGTGAGTTCCAAGCCGGCCGTGAACGTGTCGAAGACGAAGAGCGTCCAGGGCAACCATCAACCTCAACCGACGAAGCTCACGCTCAACAAATCAAAGATTTGGTGTTGAAAAACCGTCAATTAACAATTAGAGACCTTGCTGATGAAGTTGGCATATTGAAAGGCTAAGCCAATACCATTTTGAAGGATGTTTTGGGTCTCAAGCGCGTCAAATCTCGACTGGTACCGAAAACATTGAATTTTTTGGAAAAAAGGCGTTGCGTTGAAGTGTGTGAAACGATGCTTTCCGACTACCAGGGTGTCATGAAACGCATTATAACTGGCGATGAGACTTGGATCTATGCTTACGACGCCAAAACAACCGATAAATCGAGCGAATATCGTGCCAAAAGAGAGCCGAGACCAAAAAAATCGCGCCAAAGTCGCTCAAAAATCAAGGTAATGTTGACTGAATTCCTTCCAACCGTAACGTTATCCGTCTAAAAAGGCCGGAATTGTGGAAAGACAATTTTTGGTTTTTACACCACGATAATGCACCACCCCATACTGCCCTCGTAATTCGTGATCATTTCGCCAAAAATTCAACCCATATCGTTCCGCAACCACCGTATTCACCTGACTTCTCGCTGTTCACCAAGCTCAAAAGACCGCTCCGGGGACACCGTTTTTATACGATAGAGGAGATTCAAGCCGCAGCGAAGACGGAACTGAAGGCCATCTCGGAAAGTGACTACAACCAGTGTTTCGAAGATTGGAAAATCCGTTCGCATAAGTGCATTGCATCGGGAGGGGATGAAATTGATTTGGAAGAATAAATAAATAATTTTCAAAATAAATACAATGTCACCTTAATTTTTATGCACTCTTTCTCACTAAATTGACCCCAATGACAATAAGCAATTGTCCCAAAATTAACGCAAGATTTAAATTTGTCGCCATTTCAATTACTATTCCGACCATAATTTGTTTGAAATTTTCAAATTGCGGCCGCCAAGGTTGCTTTATTTTTGACATATTTATCAATAATGAAGACACTTTTTATCGTGTAACGCTTTGCGTTAATTTTTGGACACCCTTTTTTTTCCGATATCTTAATGTTTACATTTGTAGGTATATTGAGCGCCATATAATAAATATTGATGATTAAACAAAAGTTTTGTGTAAAAGTTTGAAAGAACGCATTACTTGCCACATAACTAGAGACACAAACCAATTGTCCAAACTTGTTTAATCAGACGATAGTGGGATGTTTTGAAGATGTGTCAAGGAAGCTTGGTGAGGACACTGCAGTACTTTTGTATGTGTTTATGGATTTGTAGTTGTAGGTGCCATTTGTATGTATTCAAATGGCTGGTCTGCCAGAGAATAATAGCTTTTCTGTTAATTCTTTAACGTTCGGTGAGAGTAACTATCTCAGCCTGTGATGATGAGTCATACGAACAAGAAGACGAATACAGTTACAAATCCTAACATTTGAGCTTACTATACTTTGTGTTGAGGGTTAGAGCAAAGAAAGAAAAGGAGAAAAATCCGATAACAACTATTTGTACTTAAGTATACATATGTAGTATGTATGTTCATATATACATATATGAAGGGATATACATACATATGTACATATTTAATCTCACAAACTGTTGTACATACTTATTTCAGGGCTTTATTATACCCTGAACAGGGTATATTAAGTTTGCCACGAAGTTTGTAACTCCCAGAAGGAAGCGTCGGAGGCCCTATAAACTATACATATACATAAGTATGTACATATGTATATAAATGATCAGTATGTTGAGCTGAGTCGATTTAGCCGTGTCCGTCTGTCTGTATACTTATATACGAACTAGCCCCTCAGCTTTTAAGATATCCTTTTGAAATTTTGCAAACATCATTTTCTCTTCAGGAAGCTGCTCATTTGTCGGAACTGCCGATATTGGACCACTATAACATACATATGTATAGCTGCCATACAAACTGATCAATCGGAATCAAGCTCTTGTATGGAAAACTTTCACATTTGACAATGTGTCTTCACAGAAGTAGGCACAGATTATTTTCTAAAATAATAATGTAATATACGAAGAAATTGTTCAGATCGGTTTACTATAACATATAGCTGCTGTACAAACTGAACGATTGGAATCTAGTGCTGGTATGGAAAACATTTGCATTTGACAAGATATATATTTACAAAATTTGGTATAAATTAATTTCTAAGGCAACAATATCATCTCCGAAGAAATTGTTCAGATCGGTTAACTATAGCATATAGCTGTCATACAAACTGAATGATCGAAATCAAGGGCTTGCATGGAAAACTTTCGCATTTGACGAGGTATCTTCACGAAATTTGACATGGATTACTGCTTACTTTAATGATGTAATCTCCGAAAAAATTGTTCAGATCGGCTTACTATAGCATATAAGTAGCTGCCATACAAACATACCACATAGTTACTAAAAGAAATGCACCTGTGAAGGGTATATTAGCGTTTTTTCTTGTTTTTAGTTGTAAATATTAAACTACATATGTACATATAAAGTAAAATGTAGAAGAAAAGTGCGAAACAACTTTTAATAATCAGAGAATGCTAGTACTCTTGAAGTAATATACAAACGATAATTAAACCAGAAATTTTTAACGGAAGCAGTAGTGAATATTTATCTTCAGAATCCATTGTTAAAAAAAAAACAAAGAAATGTAAACTTTAATTTATCTTATGTCTCGCTTTAAAGAGTTTTTACAAAGGATAGAAAATTATGGTATCAGTTGGCAAGTTTGTAAAATTTGGACTCTATTTTAAGTAATTAAGGTACCGTCTGAATAAATTCATACAACAAGTATTTTTTACACGAGAGATTATATGAGGAAGAACTTCAGCTGGATATTCAAACAATTATTCTATATTCAACTATGTACATACTTATATTCAACAAATTACTAATCAAATAATTAAGGATTATGTTTTTATATCTAATTTAATAAAACGAATGCCTGACAACGTGTCGAAGGAGCCTATATTCATTAAACCGAAAAATCCATAATTCGTTAAAGGCACTGAGTGCATCCCAACTGAGGCTTACGTATGTATAATAAGTGGGTGGAAATTTGGATTAATCGTTAGCATGCTTGCAAAAGGAACATATTTTAAGGGGCTATACCACTGTGACGCATGAAAAATTAGGCGATTTTCGTGAATATTTTTAAAAGAAAGTACTAGATTGAATGTTTCGACGTTCTATGGACGTAATAAAATATATTTTTAGCTATATGAAAATTTTTTTTTTTGCAAAAATAGTGAAAAATAACGGATTTATGTGCTGTCTGCGGAAGTGCCGAAAAAAAAGTATCTCAACTGCTGGCATGATTCCGGTCGAATGAGTAGCTGAATCAAAAAAATTCAAAATGTTTATTAAACTTAAATATATTTTCTATACAATGAACTACGATCTTTGAAAAATATCAAAAATTAAGAAAATGGCGTAATTTTGAAAAAAAAAAATCGTTTTTTTTTACGAAAAAAATGGTGGTTTTTTAATGCTAAATTGACAATTTTCAACCAATCAAAAAGATCGTAGTCTATTGTATAGCAAATGTATTCAACTATATCCAGTTTTAATTTGAAGTCGATCGGTCAATTTTTCGTTGAGTTACAATGTCAGCAATTTTGAAAAATGTCGTTTCGAGAAAAACGCGTTTAAAGTTTCACTTATACATATATGTATGTATGTTTGCACCTCTGAGCGGTCGCTATTTAGAACGCTGCCATTCAAAAACTATTAAAGATACGACCTCGCCGATTTCACAGGATATTTTTGAATATATAAACTATCGAAAAAGCCAAAAATTTTTTTTTTTTGAAAGTGTCACACTGGTATAGCCCCTTAAATGAGATAATAAAGATTTGTATTAAAATATGTGGAATGTTTTTTTTCTCAGTCCTGGTCTAATTTTTTCTATGTGTTTATGTACATACTTATATAGTAACTACTATGTATGTATATACAAAAATAATTTAACAGTTGATATGTTAATTTTTTATTATAAATAGTATAACAATACTTTTTTATTTGAACAAAGAAAATCAAAATCACGTGTACATATTTATTTAGGCAGTGAGACCGTACACCAATAATAAAACTTCTAGAGCTTTGAAATAAAGCTGAATAATTCTCTGAGCCATGCTTAGAAACTTTAGAATTAACATAATTTTCATTAGAATTATGGTAATTAGTTCAGAATATTATTATATAATGAACCTATCGGTGCATGCGATTTTTTAACTTCGGCGTATTTTACTTCAAATTAAGTTTTGTATGTTAAGCACATAAATACATAACACCGTATATATGTATAGTATATAACAAATGGCGCCTCAATAGGCGTATAGACTTGTAAATTGTGCTAATATATGTACAAATGGATGCAAATTTTTAGACAAAACAATTCAAATGTATAAATATATGTATATGTACATATACTATATATAGTGTATACTATGTAGATATGTTTGTGATGACATCGTTCGATTGATGACCGATTTGTGCAGTCACATACATACATACATACACACATATACATACGAACATAATATGGGTTTGCATGCATGTTTTCATGTTTATGATGACGGTATACACAAAATAAAGAAATATAAACAAATTTTAATACAACTGGTATGGAACAGCACGGTCAGCTGCAAATTCAATTAGCTTTAGAGTAAAAGAAATCACAAAAACATCACTGTGTGTGTGGAAGGAAAACAAGATGATTCAATCATAAACACCAATGTGCTTGCCAAAATCAGAGTACCGAGCTAAGTTTCTTAAAACCACAAGTGGCTTGCAAATTACTTATAAACTCAGTTCGAAAGCTTTTACAAAGCTTTAAAGAGCTTGAAAAATATATATGTATGTATGTACTTATATATTGTAACAAAAAGTACCCAGAAATTGTAAATAAAACGCAAAATATTTAATTATTCATCATTATTTATTTTCACGCCTTCAAAGCAATCACCATCAGATGAAAAACATATATGTACATACATACTTATGCCAACGATTTTTCCAGTCCTCGAAACACTTTTCATACACGGAGCCATATCTGGTGAAAACGGTAGTGGATTGATGGTATTCATGGTAATCAGCTTTATTGGGACGGGTCGAGCAAGAACGCGTTTCATACCCAAAACATACTTATGTACATGTATATATGTACATACGTATACATAAGTATTTGGTATATATGTATGTACATATGTATGTACATCAGAATTAATCTTCACTTATTTCGGTAATGATTTTCAATTTATCACTGTCAGGACTTTTTAGTAACATAGGTTATAGCGAATAATACATTAAACATTTATTTTATTTTTTTATGCATATTTATAATGTATAATTTTAAATTACTTCAATTTGCTCAATTTTCAATTTTAATTTTCTTAAGAAACAATCGGTAAAGTTTCCATTTTAAGCGGTGATTTGGTATAACTTTCCAAAATAATACAATTTCAAATCTAATTTTAAAGTTTTTCAACTTAAAAAAATATGTACATATGCAAATATAATTGTATATAAAAGCTAAAAATTCTTTCGACGGATGTCAGGTTCAGTCTTACTTCTAGCCGTAAGTGCATAAATGAACAAGAAAAAACGTTAACTTCGGTTGCACCGAAGCTAAATACCCTTCACAGGTGCATTTCTGTTAGTAACTATGTGTTCAGTTTGTATGGAAGCTACATATATGATATAGTAATCCGTTCTAAACAAGTTTTTTAGAGATTACATTTTTGCCTTGAAAAATAACATATACCAAATTTCGTGAATATATCTTGTCAAATGTGAAAGTTGTCCATACAAGAACTTGATTCCGATAGTTCAGTTTGTATGGCAGCTATACGCTATAGTTAACCGATCTGAACAATTTCTTCGGAGATTACATTGTTGCCTTAGAAAATAATCTGTGCCTACTTCTGTGAAGATACATTGTCAAATGTGAAAGTTTTCCATACAAGCATTTGATTCCGATCGTTCAGTTTGTATGGCAGCTATATGTTATAGTGGCCCGATATCGGCCGTTCCGACAAATGAGCAGCTTCTTGAAGAGAAAATGACGTTTGCAAAATTTCAAAAAGATATCTTAAAAACTGAGAGACTAGTTCGTATATATACAGACAGACGGACATGGCTAAATCGACTCAGCTCGACATACTGATCATTTATATATATACTTTATTGGGTCTCCGACGATTCCTTCTGGGTGTTAAAAACTTCGTTCAGGGTATAAAAAGACAGTTAACAAAGAGAGGTAAATAGCAAAGGAAAAAAGTCGTTTCAAAATTAGTAAATAAGGATTTTGATCGGTTAGTTTGAATGGCAGCTATATGCTTTAGTGGTCCGGTCGGAACAATTTGTTCGAAGAAGCGTAGCGTTACCTTAGACAATTATTTATGCCAAATTTCATGAAGATACATATCTTGTCAATACAAGAAAAAAACGTTAACTTCGGTTGCGACAAAAGTACAAAAGATTCCTCATAAAAAATCTTTGATCGGTCAGTTTGTATGGCAGCTATATGCTATAGTGAGTCGATCTGAACATTTTTTTTGGAAATTGCACCGTTGCCTTGGTTAAAAACTCGTACCAGATTTGGTGAAGATATCTTGTTAAATAGTTTCCCAGTTTGTATGACGGCTATTCGATATAGTGGTCAGATATCTTTGGTTCCAATGAAAATTAAATTTGTGATCGATATTTCAAAAACTAAAGGATTAGTTCGCATCTATTAAGACGGACGAGGCCACCATGAACTCTCTCTCTCACTCTCTGATTATTTATTTAATTTTTTTGGGTAATAGTTTTTGGTTTTTGAAGCAAAAATTTGGTTATTTTCATTAGATTGGCAGTCAGAATTTAATTAGCATAAATTCTTTTAAAATTTAATTAAAACTCGTTATTATTGGATTATCCACTACTGTCATTAAATTTGTCGTACTTTAGAAGTTCTTTAGTGAATCGTGTACTTCGGTATATCTATTTTTAACGATCGTGTACTTTTGAAAGCAGTGTGCTCTTTTGGATACTCGTAAGTAATTTTTGTGTACTCATGAGCCCTCAACATATCATCGTTGCTTTTAGAAATAGAGTACGGTCGAACCTTTAATGATAGAATTTAATTAAAAATTTATTTATAGTATTTAAAACTAAAAAGATCACTTTTTCTTATAAAGAGACAAATTTAGCAAACCACAGAGCGAGAAAAAAAATTTAATATTGCGAGCTCCTCAAATGAATAGCAGAAGTGTGAATATGTTAATTACTATCTATGTATAAATAGAAACAAAATTCTTTTAGGACAATATGTGTTAAAAAAATCAAAAATTTGTGTAAATATATTTTTTCTGTACAATAAAAAATGTACATCGTGTATCTCAGCCATCTTCTGCACGTGATTTACGCAAAACACGGCAGATAATAGCAAACCTTCAACAAGTGATAAGAGAAATTTATGAAAAAACAAAAACAAATGTTTTTTTTTTAAGGAAATTAATCTTAAATTTCTTCGTATAAAAATCCGAAAACTAAAAGTTTCGATTACGTAAGAACTACGCAAATAATTTGGCACAGGCTTTGACGTCTTCGATTACTATCGGGTTAAAGTTATAGATAAGAGCACGAAGTGTTTAACACGTTTTGTTACGCATAATAAAATTATCATTATAGCAATCTAATTACACACACGTAAATTTGTATGTATAGTATCTATTGTATATACATAAATAAATACTTAACTATGTGAATTCGAAACAGACCTCGTCCTCAATTAATCTGCTGCACTCGTATTTCCATTAAAAATATTTATTCTAATGAAACGACAAATTAAAATAATCAACGCAAAGCCATGATATGAGTAGAAAGCATTTGGATTGACAACCTAAAAGTGTAAAATTTGAAAGCCAAACAATCAAAATTGATTATCGCTGACAATTGATTTTGTCCAAGTTGAGTACCACCCAAAAGCAACTGCTCTACGGTCGATGAGAGACAAAATTGAAGTACTGCGCCTACAATAAAGTCAAGGAAAAATAAATTTGATAAGAATTTCGGATATCAAAAGTGATGAAATGTGAATACTCGTTCCCAAAGTTACGTGGCCGGTTAGGCCATAATGTTATAATTCCACATTTAAATGTTGTAGTGAAGCAATCAAAATTTTAATTTGCAATCAATGTTAGAAAGTTTAACAAAATTTGACTATCAAACGGAATATATTCCGATTATCTTAAAAATAGCTATAGTATGCAATAGTTTTTTCACCATTCGACCATATTAAACTAAATTGTGCCAAACCCAAGCTCATTAATACGTTTAAGGCTAAAAGTCGATTTAATTAGAAGTTTAAATAGAGGAGCCAACTACAAAAAAGTAAATCTAAGTGTATTATTAAAAAAAAAATATGAGCCAAATAATATACATATTAGTAGATCCGACTATGCATTGCTGTAGCTATGGTATACATTAAATATGGTACTATTATAACAAAACAATTAAATCAGTGAAAGTATTATTTACGAATAATGGCGAAAAAGTGATTGTCAGTTTAAGAATCCAAGGGATCAAAGGAAAAATTCATGAATTTGTATCTTTACTATAAATTACAATTATTTAGTTTGTTTTGTTCTGCTAGCTATCAGGAAGAACAACATTGAGCGAATTGAGCAGGAGCAAAATAACAAAATTAAAGAAATGAAAAACTAGTAGAAAATTATTTTCAATAATCACATTATATCAACCCTTGACAAACAACTAAATTTGCTCAGCGCAAATACACCGACACTCCCCATATAACGGTATTGTTTAAAACTACTAAAAACGTAATATGTCATTAACTAATTATGTCAGAGACATTAAATTTTACCTCCTAGATTGTATTCATATTCATATATTACATTGTGAAAATGGACTATAACCACGTCTACTTCCCACATAACACAATTTTAAATTCCATTTGATTTTTTCACTATCCGGTACACAAATAAAGAAGTAATTAATATAACGGGATAAAATTTTGCACTAATAATTCCTTTACAGTATGCCACCTTATGACCAAAAATTGTTCAAATCCAAACAAATATATGCACTCCAGTATCTATAGTTGACTTTTGACCCAAAATATCGGTCAACGTGTGAGGTATACATTTGAAATTCAGTCAAAATCCTTTTCTGACAATAGTAATTCTGTATATCAAAAATTGGTTGAATCGGGTCAATACTTCCCTGAGCCCCATATATGTACCTAATATAAAGATTTTCGAACTTCCAGGTGACTTTATGCTAGGGACATTTTTTTAGTATGTGCCATGATAATAGTTAATAGATAAAATCGACATGGACACTACCCCAACTTCTATATACTACGTATAAGACTTTCATTTTTCTAACATATCTGTATATATAAAAAGTACGTGTCACGTTGTTTGTCCGCGATGGACTCCTAAACTACTGAACCGATTTTAGTAAAATTTAGTACACTGTGTCCAGTTCGAACCAACTTAGAAGATAGGATAGTAAAAACAATTCATAAATAAAGAATATAGTGAAAGTTCTATTAAATGAACGCCCTATTGAGCGGACATCTCCAATAACCATGCACATTGTTGATGTTTATTAAGTACAATCTATTAAGCGGACAACTCTATTAACTGGACAGAAACCAGACATTGAGAAAGCAGCCTTAAATTCGTTATTTTTTCCAATGATTTTTTTTTAATTGAAAAAGGTAATTTAATTACAATTACAATTTATATATATAGCACTAGCGGTTAAGCCATCAGCTTAGGCCGAAATTTATTTGTAAAAACATATTCAAAATTAAACCTCAAGTACAATCCCTTGGATTCCTACACAGAAAAAAACGTTTTCGCCTTTATTCGTAAATAAAATTTTCACTGTATTGAATAGTCTATTATATGAATAATTATACCACAGCAACGGGTGGCCGGATACACTAGTGTATATATAAAATTGGATTCCGATCCTCTGGTTGACGGTTTATACCTAAAGGTTTTTCCCTAGCTTTGATAAAAGAATATAAAATGTTCAGTTTCGCCAGAACTTAGCACTTCCTTACTTGTTTTTATTTATGATTTTTTTTACTTTTAACATAATTGAAATATACACTTTCCTATCTTTTAAGTATTACAAGGTCTGTCGCAAAAGAAACAGGACTGTTAAAAAAAAAAAACAACAAAAAATTAATATTTTTCAAAAGTTATATTTTTTTATTCAAAGTAGTTTTCTTGTGCTTCAATACAGCGTTTAGCATTTCAAATGAGTGTTTAAGGTCATTTTTCGGAATGCTCTTGAGAATATCGGTCGTCGCCTTTTGGATAGCTGAAATGTCCTGAAACCAGTGTCCTTTCATGGGCAAATGAAGTTTTCCAAATAGGTAAAAATCACAGGGTGCCAGATCAGGTGAGTAGGGTGAGTGATTAATGGTTAATATGGAGTTTTTGTCAAAGAATCAGTGACAAGCGTCGACCATTGACACGGCGCATTATCGTGCAACAGGTGCCAAGACCCTGCTTAACGGTATTGTGGTCGAGCACGACGAATGCGTGACAAAAGACGCTTCATAACCAAGGTAAACACAGCATTAATCGTTTGGTCAGTTGGGACGAACTCTCGGTGTACAATACCCTCGGAATCGTAAAAACAAATCAGCATTGTCTTTATTTTTGACTTTTGAAGACGACTTTTTTTCGGCTTCTTTTGATCGTCACAGAGGTCCTCACGACCTTCTTGGAATCGCTTAAACCACTCATGCACATTACTACGCGATAGGCACTGATCACCATAAACTTTTTATCATTTGAAATGTTTCAGTAAACGTTTTCCCCAAGTTTAAAACAAAATTTAATATTTGCTCTTTGCATTTTACGACCGATGACCAAAAGCTGCTGTCAATTTTTGATCGATAACATGCATTGTAGTTATCCAATTGTCTTAAAATTTTTACGAAATGTCAACAAGAGATCAAACTTTTTATTTCATATACCCACCAATATTTAAAAAGTCCTGTTTCTTTTGCGACAGAATTTGTAGGTCTACAACTTTGCTTCCGCCGTTTTCCAATAGATGTCTCTAGGGTCAATCACCGGTCGATTAAATCGTTTTATATCGATCTTGGACATTTGTGTCAACATTAACCCAACAAAATATTTGTAGGGATCTGTTTGCGTCCCAAACTTATTGTCAACTGAAAATGTCACTTTTTGAGCCGAATTATCGACATTTGCGGGAAATTTTGCTTTTTTTTAATTCCAAGAAAAGATTTGCGAAGATGCTGAATGGAAGCATTACTCGACCAAGATGCGTTTCAAACCCAAGAGGAATTGGCCGAATCGTTGCAAGTGACACAGCAAGCCGTATCAAAACGCCTCAAAGCAATGGGGATGATTCAGAAACAAAGAAACTGGGTTCTTTACAACTTGAAACCGAGAGATGTCATGTGAACAGCTGCTTCAGAGGCACAACCGAAAGGGATTTTTACATCGCATTGTAACTGGCGGCGAAAAATGGGTCCACTACGATAATCCTAAGCGAAGAAAGTCATGGGGAAAGCCTGGACATGCCTCCACGTCGACGGCAAAACCGAACATTCACGGCGCCAAGGTCATGATCTGCATTTGGTGGGACCAGCTGGGGTTGATATATTATGAGCTGCTAAAGCCAAGTGAAACCATCACAGGAGATCGATACCGAACGCAATTGATGTGTTTAGCCTAGCAATAAAAGAAAAACGGCCACAGTACGAGGAAAGACACGATAAAGTCATTATCCAACATGACAATACTCGGCCTCACGTCGCAAAGATGGTCAACAAAAGATGCTGAAATGGGAGATCTTACCCCACCCGCCGTATTCTCCAGACGTTGCGCCATCTGACTACCACTTGTTCCGAACGATGGCACACGGTCTAGCTAACGAGCACTTCAGTTCTTATGAAGAAGTCAAAAATTGGATTGATACTTGGAGCGACTCCAAAGATGATGAGTTCTTTCGTCACGGAATTCGCATGCTGCCAGAAAGATGGTCAAAAGTAGTAGATAGCGACGGCCAATATTTTGAATAACATTTTTGTAACCGTTTTCCATATAAAGATTAGGTTTGGATCGATCCGTTTGTATCTCAGCTATATGCTATATAAACTTTTCTATCTTTTAAGTAGAGTCAAACTAGACACGTGAAGATATGGTTTGGATAGATCAGTTTGTAGTCCGATAATGGCGTTTCCAACAAATGAGCAGCTTCTTGGTAAGAAAAAGAATGTGAGGAAAGTTTCAGATCAAAATCTCAAAAATTATGGAACGAATTCTCATTCTGGATCTTACAAACTTCGTGATAAAACTTTTATTACCCTGTTCAAACTATAAACATAATTTGACAGTTCTATGACAAATTTCAATTAGTATCATTGTTTGCTATTTTTCTGCTCTCAAATGTACTTAAAAACATTTATGGAAGGAAAATAGTTCAAAATTATATTGTTAATAGAATGAAAACTTGTAACAGATAATAGAATACAGAAAACATTACTGGAAAATATTGCATTGGTTGGAGTTTAGTGTTAAAAAATTATTACGAACTTTATGCAAGCGAAAAACGCGTTCTAACTCTCTCTCAGGTTTAAGAGTAAATTGGAACTACATATGAATGTATGTATGTCTGGTATATTGAAAAAATCCACAACAGAGACTGCAAATAATTAGAAATACATATAATATTAAAAATTTAAAACCTACTCAAGCAAATAAGCGGTACAGACATATTAAAAAATGGTGGCAACAAATTAGGAACCGAAAATTTGGCTGCTAACACAGTGACCCGATGATGTCACATTGATTTGTGAGTATGCAAGCGAACGACACTGTAAGGTTTCGGTTGAAAATTAACGCTGCGTGAAACTGGCGGCAGTGAACAGATATAGAAACAAACATACATGCATACATATGTATACATGTACGAATGGGTGTTTATTTGCTGAGAACAAGAAATATACTTATGTGCAAATACATATATACATACATATATACATATACAGCAATAAGCAAAACATTTCCTTATCGAAAAAATATATATCGGGTGATTTTTTAAGAGCTTGATAACTTTTTTTTAAAAAAAAACGCATAAAATTTGCAAAATCTCATCGGTTCTTTATTTGAAACGTTAGATTGGTTCATGACATTTACTTTTTGAAGATAATTTCATTTAAATGTTGACCGCGGCTGCGTCTTAGGTGGTCCATTCGGAAAGTTCAATTTTGGGCAACTTTTTCGAGCATTTCGGCGGAATAGCCCGAATTTCTTCGGAAATGTTGTCTTCCAAAGCTGGAATAGTTGCTGGCTTATTTTTAGACTTTAGACTTGACGTAGAGAACAGTTAAAGGCGTTAAATCGCATGATCTTGGTGGCCAACTGCCCATGCATCCCGAAAAATGCACTGTTTGGTGTGGTTTGTACGCTGGTGGAATCATTGACCGTATTTTTTCAAAGATGCTGTTGGACGCAACGTTACGGTGAATGGCGATCGCTATCGTTCGATGCTAACAAACTTTTTGTTGCCAAAAATGGAAGAACTGAACTTGGTTGACATGTGGTTTCAACAAGATGGCGCTACATGCCACACAGCTCGCGATTCTATGGCCATTTTGAGGGAAAACTTCGGATTTGAACAATTCATCTCAAGAAATGGACCCGTAAGTTGGCCACCAAGATCATGCGATTTAACGCCTTTAGACTATTTTTTGTGGGGCTACGTCAAGTCTAAAGTCTACAGAAATAAGCCAGCAACTATGTATTCCAGCTTTGGAAGACAACATTTCCGAAGAAATTCGGGCTATTCCGGCCGAAATGCTCGAAAAAGTTGCCCAAAATTGGACTTTCCGAATGGACCAACCTGAAAGACGCAGCCGCGGTCAACATTTAAATGAAATTATCTTCAAAAAGTAAATGTCATGAACCAATCTAACGTTTCAAATAAAGAACCGATGAGATTTTGCAAATTTTATGCGTTTTTTTTTAAAAAAAAGTTATCAAGCTCTTAAAAAATCACCCGATATTAAAAAGTAAAAACATACAACATAATACATTAATGTGTTTAAAAATAATTAAATATACATGTACGTGTAAATAAGCGTTTGCTTAACCAAATAAAGCTTACGCAGGTATAGCAAAATTTATTTTTCAGTATCGTATCAACAGACTTCAGATTACAAATTTTCAATGCGGCAAATATGTCGCATTTATCAACGATTGATAAGAAGAAGACAATTGAGAAAGTCGAAACAACAACACACTTGCGCATAAATGTAGAGATGTATTTGTGTACGTACATATTCATATGTGTGTGTTTACATTTCGATTAGTATAATGTATGTGCATGGCAATATTTTGATAAAAGCCTGTTCTAGTTCGAAATTTCTGCAGTATTTTCAGTTATTTTATTCATAAAATTTTATGTTTATTTTTCATATTTTATTGCATTATAAAAATTTTTTAGTGTTGCATTTTCAGATATGAGGTAGATATTCAAATCAAAACCTTTAAGAGGAAAATTATCTCTTTCCAAACTATGACGGGTGGACCGAAAATCTTTATATGTACATTCAATAGATATAGAACGGATAAATAGAGAAATACAAGAAAAAAATTTCAACTTCATTTGCACCGAAGTTATAATACCCTTCACAAATAAAAAAATTTCCATACAAGAACTTGATTTTGATTGCCAGTTTGTATGGCAGCTGCATATATATGTATGTATGTACGTACATATGCTATGGTGAACCGATTACAGCGGTTCCGACAAAGGAACAGCTTCTTAGGGAGAAAAGGACGTGTGAAAATTTCGATTCGATACCTCAAAAATTGAGTTTGTGTATTTAACAAATGAATATGGCTAAATATAGTATATTAGAGCTGTTGGTAATCGACTAACCGGATTAATGCCTTGTATTCGAATAATTGTATTCAGTTTGCAGTATCCTGTTCCTTAAAGAGATATTGTCAACTGAAATTATCTTCTCATTGAACTAGTAAAATGTTCATAAACCATATGATAAAATTACAAAGCCCAAATAAACACGAAAATACCGTTTTATTATATATGCTTATTACAGTAGGAGTGTATTAGAAATGATTTGGAATATTTGTATTATTTAATGCAGGCCGGTGTAAAGAATTTTTTTTGGAAAGCTAAAATTTTTCCTTTATCGAATTTAACAGCAAACATATTCAATATGTCTGTATATACGCTGTTAACATGCTTACATCATATGTTTGCAAATCAATACAAAAGTTTGTGGAGCAAGTATTTTGAAAGTAGATAAGAGATTCGGTTAAAATTTTCATATAAAATTGATAATAAATACTTTATTGTGCCCCGCCAATGTAAACAGTTTACAAAACTCAGATATACATACAAGGTGCGTTCCATAGTAAACAGGACTTTAAGAAAAAAAAAAACGGAACAAATGGTTTTTCGATATACAGCTTATTCCACGGTCCAAAAGCATGTCGATTGTTTTAGCTCGTTGGCCGGTATGGTCGCCAGTATGGCGGGTCAAGCCTTTTGAATGGCCTCTACGTCCGCATAACGCTTTCCTTTCATGTGCAAATGCATTTTTCCGAAAAGGAAGAAGTCGCACGGTGCCATATCAGGTGAATACGGGGAGTGGTTAATGGTTAAAATGTGATTTTTGGTCAAATAATCGGTCACAAGCGTCCTTCGAATGTTGAATTCTGAGCAATGTTTGGTCGTCAGTCAATTTGTGTGGAACAAACCGTGCACACACCTTTCGTAAGCCCAAATGTTGGGTCAAAATCCGATAAATCGATGTTTTGGAGATGTTTAATTCCATTTCCATGAATTTCAATGATGATTTCGGCTGATTTTTGATGAATTCACGCACAATTTCGATGGAATTTCCGGTGGTCACGGATTTCGATTGGACCACATATTGATCGTCATTTATGTCCTCACGACCAGTTTGAAAACGTTGAAACCAATCGTGCACTCTGCTACGGGATAGGCAGTCATCGCCATAAACTTGTTTCACCAATTGAAACGTTTCGGTAAAAGTCTTACCAATTTTAAAACAAAATTTAATGTTTGCTCTTTGTTCGAAGCTCATTTTCCCACCGATAACACAAATACACTGACTTAAAACGCAATAACTTCACTTCCAATCAATGAAATGTTATGCAAATTCTCACTGGACAATCGATAAAGATAGCAGATTTTAACTGCCGCACCATAGATTCAAAAAGTCCTGTTTGCTTTGGAACGCACCTTGTATGTATGTATACAGAAAAATTTATTTATCTTGTTTGCCAACATACTTTTGAGTACAATTATTGAAAAAAATGTGACAGGCTCTATATAAAGCTTTATAAGCGCCCGCATAAGTACTTAAGTATTGGTTCCATATCTCTAAAAACAAGTGAGAAGGAAAAAACCTGGTAATGAAATTATAATCGCAATAAGTTTTAAGATCAGTAGGAGTACTTCTTTGACAAGAAGGCCAACTTTGCAATGGGGTTAAGTGGTACTTCAGTATTTGCAGATACAATACTGACACTTACAGAGATGTATGTATGTTCAGTTATAATAAAGATCTACTTTCGTATGGTCATTGAAATTAATGACAACACATTTTATGAAGTATTCGGATAGATTACAAGTTATCTGGTTTTAGCGGAATTTCCATTAACTAAGAGTGAGAAGTAAAGTCCTCTCTTGACGAACAAAAACCAAACTCTATAAGTCATTCATTATTCCCATCTTGCTATATGGTGCAGAGGCATGTATGATGACAATATTTGATGAGTCAACGTTACGAGTTTTCGAGAGAAAAGTTCTGCGAAAGATTTATGGTCCTTTACGCGTTGGCCTCGGCAAATATCGCATTCGATGGAACGATGAGCTGTATGAGATATATGACGACATTGACATAGTTCAGCGAATTAAAAGACAGCGGCTACGCTGCCTAGGTCTTGCCGTCCGAATGAACTCCAGGGGGAGCAGAGGTATGGGAAGACTCCGTTGGAAGGACCAGACTTTGGCGCCACATTGCGAAAAGAAGAAGTGTCTACGCCAGTAAAGAAGAAGAAGAAAAGAGTAACCATTCGGAGTTCGCATGTACTTGAGAGTTTCTTATGCTCCGAACTTCCTCCATTATTCAAAAGAAATATCTGATATTAAATACCTTAACACCTATTGTGATTGCGCAAGTGTGATACGCGAATCGGGAATTAGTTATAACACAGGGATGCAATTTTTTAAAATATATAATTTTGCAAATACTTAATCAAATTTGTATCAATGACATTATGCAAATTTTTAACACACTACAGACCAAAGGCGAAAACAAAAAAATTGTTCGATTTAACTTGATTAACTAACTAAAAAAAAATTTTGATCTTGAGAATTATAGCCTCTACCACAGAAACCAACAACTATACTATAAACTTGTTGCCACAATAAAAGTAAACACTTTCTACATATTTGTATGTATGCATAATATTATATCTATATGCAAATTAAAATTTATCATTCATATACAACATGTATACTCACATTTGTAGAATACTTAAAGGCTTGTGGCTTCAGATAGCTGCTAATAACTTCTATAATCACAAAGATGACAAAGTTTGTTTGTACATTATACATATATACACACAGGTACATACGGTGTGCAATATTTAGAAACAGTGTTGCCAACTAATGTCAGACTAAAATACCATCTCATCAAATTTGACCCAAAACACTTCTGCAATATTTTTAGCAATTCCAGCGGTGATTCCATTGGAACACACAAATTTTAAAGCAACCTCGCTGTTAACTTTTTTTCATGCTAATGTCCGACAAACTGTTTGCGTCGTAAGAGCGCTATTACAGGAGGCAACTTTTGTTGTGGCAACTCTTGGTTAAAGGCGAGGGGGCGACGAGGAGAGGGGAAACGCGCCGAGTTTCCAGTGTTCAGCAACTCGCTTTGTGTTCTTATTCGTAACAGTTCGCTGCGACGTTTTTCGGCATTCGTGTTCTTTCTTTCGTAGTACATAGTTGCATTTGCGTATCTTTTTTTGAAATTAATATTTTGAATATATGTATTTAAAAAATTTAATTTCATCTTTTGGTAAGTAATTTGCAAATATGTATACAATATACATAATAATAAAAATATTAATCTAATTAATTAAAGATATTGTGAAATGTATGGAGGAAGCCATACAAATTGATTCAGACGATAGTAAAAAGGGTGATATATCTTTGTTTTAATAAATAAAATGTATTTCTTAATTGACAGAGCTGATAAATATATGTAATAGAGTGGACCAAATACCTATAAGGAAAAAGAAACGACAATGGGTTAAAGTAAAGTGAAAGGGAATGAGAAAAAAACTCGAACAGTGTTGCGCAACACAAGTTGCTCGTGTGAAGGTAATGGGCGACAGCAAAAGAGAATCGCCCGAGAATCAGCAACAAAAATTGCTTCATGTAATAGCGCTCTAAGCAAACAGCTACCGAATGCACACTAATTGCTATAAGGAGATCAAATTTCACATGAACAATTTAAATGGACCAGGTATCTGGGTATAATTGATCAGATGGGATTAACAAAAAATGTAACAATGTCGAATGTGAAGGTTCTAAAAGTTTTCTTCGGTTGCAGAGGCGTCGTGTAACACGAGTTCTTGCCAAAGGATCGTACGAACAATAAAGAATATTACCTGCAAGTTTTGTGCAATTTTCGCGAAGCAATCCGCCAGAAACGCCCGGATATATGGGGGAATAAAAAATGGGTTTTGCACCATGCTCAAGCATCGTTGCTTGCGTGCGAATATATGTCCAAAAACAACACCTTAATTTTAACACTACTTTTTGTTCCTAAAACTGAAGAGGCCCTTGAAAGGACGACGCTACGCTACGATTTAGAAGATAAAAATTAGTAAGGTAAAGCCCGCTAAAACGTAAACAGTTTGGTAGAGTTGGACGTATTGAACGGTCATCTAAAAACAGTAGCGGTGGGTATGTATACCCGAAATTCTCCATTAAATTTTCGAAGTAATGAAGACAAAAATTCATTTTTTTATTTCATTGCTTTCTTCAATATGTTTATCTAGGCCCGCCAACTAACCATTTGCATGATATTTCAATCACCGTAAAAACGATATTTGAATTTCACTCATGTGCTTATAATCATTACTAAGTACATATGTATGTATATATGTACTATGTACATAAGATGCATGTGTGTGTAAAAAATACAAGTGTAGATTTATGCCGGTAAACAGTGTACGCTTTCTACCGCTCTCAGCAAATATTCTATTTCTTATTTACTTTTAAAACAAGTTGGCTTTGCTTACGCGTATTTTCTTAATAAATAACTAATAAAAAAAATAAAAAGAAATCAGAATAATCGTGCAATGCGTACAAATAGTTATCACAACGTCGGAGAGCCATTTTATTGCGCTCTTTCAATGCTCTTTATGCATACAAGTATGTATGGTATTTTGAAATGTTTTCGCATACAAATGTGCGCTTGTGAGTATAAGCATGAAGATATTTGAAGTGATAGACGAAATGTGCCGACTTGGCACAATTTGCCATTCTTTGATTCATATATTTTATGAGAAATTAAAATTCTACTATTTGTTTGTATAGAGAAATATTGCAGCCAAGCTGTCATCACCGGATATGGCAACATACTTAGATACATACATATTTGTTTGTTTTAAATTTGACTTTGATAGCAGCTTTGCAAATTGTAAATATTGCTGCATTTTCATTTATATGCTTAAAACAGTCTCAGTCATACTCGTAAGCCAATAAAGCATGCCGAGGAAAGATTAACGCATGCACTTGCGGCCAGAGACTATCTCATATATATGTATGTACATACATATGTATGTATGTATGTATATACATATGTACATATATATGTATACTTACTGATTGAAACACAACATAATTATCTAAAATTATTTGTCCCAATTATTTGAATCAAGCTGCTGCCTAAATTCACCTCCCACTATCTTATTAGCTACCGTACACCATAAGTATGCTAGGGCTGTTTTAGAGGTTTGTGACTTTTTAGAATTCACCGGAAAGCAATCTTAAACAAAATAAACTCTTCTCAGTCATAGCAGATTTTCTTTAGCTGTGGTAACCCTAGTAAGGATTTTTACTAAGATTTAAATTATTAAGGGACCATAATACTATTGAACTTTTGAAATATATGGGAGCTCCATTTTTTCCATTTATATATATATGTATATATGAATATATATATAAATACATATTTTTAAACAACAAATGCAGTACAAAACTATAATTCCTTGTATGTACATACTAATTACACATATTTATAAATTTTTGCAAAATTTATTCGCAACCACAGCATTTCTCTAGGAAGTTAAATACAACTAACTAGTAAGCTAAGAAATAAATAATAATTTAAAACCGTTTGATCAAAATATTTAAAATATTTGGAGAATCAAATTATCTAGCTTTACAAGTGACGTTTAAGAGGAAGCATGACATTTTATATTTTCATGGAACTAAACAGAGTTCCTAAAACTTTCCACAAAGAAATATTGGCCTCAGAAAAGCGAGACACATGACGATTAGGACTTTTTTTAATTTTTTTCTTTTAAAAATGTTTCCATAATTTTAAATTCACCTTTGCTTGCACCGAGGCCATAATACCCTTCACAGGCGCATTCCTGATAGCATAAGACGATATAAAAAAATTATTCTTGACTTTGATTCGTCAGTTTATATGTACATAAGTACATAATATACATATACATATATAATACTATAATATACTACAAATATAATATAATATATTTATCTGATCTGAACTATATGTTCCGAGATGGTAGGTAGGTAAAATAAAAAAAATTGCAATACAATAAGTTGATTTTGATCAAATAATAGAATAATAGGAACTCATGAAACAAATCATAATATCTTACAATAATACTTTTTGTTATTTTGTTATGCATGTAGAAACATACAAATATTTGCTTTCTTATAGTTATACACATTATGTACATGTATGTATGTATATGTACAGTTGTCCACAAAAAAATAGGAGTGACCACATGAGAAAAACGAATTGTTAATTTTCATCAACAAAAATGTTTAATTTTTTCAAAATGTTTGCACAATGTAATTTGCTAAAGATCTATTAATATTTCCAGATTTCATCTATTTCAATTAAACATAAACAAAATTTTATATCGCAGTTTATATCAAGAAAACTATAAAACTTGTTCCACAAAAAAAAAAATAGGAGTATTTTATGTAATACGAACCGTTCTATAATTTTAATGTATAATGCTCCCAAAGTTTCACAGAATATTAAAATAATTAATATTTCGTTGAATAACCTCGATTTTTTTAACACAGCATCACATCTCCGAGGCATGGGGTCTATGAGATCCTGGCAACGTTTTATTGGTATTCCTTTCCAAGCCTCTTTCCCTACTTGCCATAAGTCTATGTTGTTGTTGTTGTTGTAGCGGCAGAATTCTGCCGATTTAACAGTCCTTGGCCGGATAAAAATCCGGGTCCGTTCCGGTTACGTAGACCCGACTGTCGTGGGGACGGGCCATAAGTCTCTCGAATTGGGTGGTTTCTCTTCAGCTACTTTCTTCTTGATACCTGTCCTTAAGTTTTCAATGGAGTTGAGGTCAGGAGACTGAGCAGGTTACCACATAACCTCAACTCCGTTAGCCCTAAACCATTTTTTTGCGCACTTGCTAGTATGTTTAGGGTCATTATCCTGTTGATATACCCATATCAATGGCATATTCCATGAGGCATGTGTCAACACTACCTCATCTAACATTTTGACCCTTTGGTCCATCATGCCTTCAATTAAGTGAATTGGACCAATACCACAATGTAAAAAACGACCGCATACCATGATTGGCATCGTTATGTATAACGGTTTTTTGTGGTAAACCGGGGATTATATTCTGAGTTAGGGGGACGTCGGACAAAGTTCCTAGAGCCTGTACTACCAAATAACTTAACTTTGGATTCGCCTGACCACAATATGTTTCGCCATTTAGACGCGGGTCAGGAGCAATGCCCTTTGCAAATTGTATGTGGGCTTCCTTGTGCTTGTTTTTAATGGGGGTCCCTTTCTTGGCCTTCGGGCAAACAATTTGTCCTGTCCTAAATACCTACGAACAGTTTCAGTATTAACTGACAAATTTAGTTCGTCATGGATGTTCCTGGCTGAAGCAAAAGGATTAATTTTGCAGTAGCGTACTATATTGCAATCGTCTGCAGTGGATGTTTTGCGCTTTCGTCTACGAGTTTCATTTTTGTTTCTATAATTTAAGGCATTTGCTATCATTTGAGGAGAGCATTTTACGATTTCTTGGATCTCTTTTAAAGTTTTTCCTAGTTTTCTCAATTTTTTTATCCTTTTCCGCTTTTCCTCTGTACAATGATTTCCTCTACCCACTGGAGAAAAACCCAATAAGTAAATAAAATAATAACTAATTTAAATTGCTGCTAGATTATGGAACTATACTTACTTTTCTAATTTTGAAAACGAAATATCTAACACTCCTATTATTTTGTGGAAAGCAATAATAAGTGTCTCCGAGAACTAGCAAAGCGGAAGTAGATAGCAATAATTACAATAAAAATTTGTATTGTATTTTAATGCTAGTATCCCGTTATGTGTATCGTTATTGTTTCGCGTCATTTGCATGTGATTTAAAAAAGGTTATGCAGCCAAACATATTTTTCATATTGGCACTCCTATTATTTTGTGGACAACTGTATATACATACATACTTATATCTCAAAGAGAATCTGCAATTTTAGAAGCTCTCAAATTCCATATCCTAAAACTCAAACGAAAACACAATACGCACATTTATAATTCACCGAGAGCCCGAAATTTCAAAAGTCGAAACCTTCGGTAATTATATACATATGTACATATGTATATAAAGTCGAAAGGGCAACTCAGAGAAAGAACCACGCATAACGTACTGAAGCAGCGAAAAACTTTAAACAAAAGCAATACATCGATGGATAAATATTTTCGTTTTTTCTTTGCCCATATGTACATATGTATGTATATACGTATACATACATATATATGATACATGTATGTATTAATACGTATGTATATATTTGTGTTTTGTTTTGCTTGGGGATACAACAAAAAAATAAAACGGTTGTATATATTAGTGCAGATAGCCGGCTGAAACTAGTTCGAAATTTCTGCAACTTTGACGCTTAATTGGCGATAGGGTACATGGGTTAAATATATAATTGAATTATTATTTTAAGAAATTTGTATGCACACAAGTTATGTGATTTAATTGTTTAAATAAAATTTTAAGTGAGACGAATCGAGCAAATTAATTATATTTTGCAAAATTTATATTTATTATGTACATTTACATACATATGTATGTACATACATTCATAAACAAAAAAATTCTGTCACACGACTAACTCAGAATAAGTAGTACTATATTCAAAAAATACATACATATGTACATATGTATGTACCTCATGATTTCGTGGCTAATATAGATACTTCAATTATTGCAAAATAATTACTGCAGTAATATTTAAAATTTTTCCTTGTTTCAGCAGAAATTAAGAAGTATGAAGAATTTCCTTATGTACATATTTTCGTAAATAAATTCATAGTCCCCCAGAGAACACATACATACATACATATGTACTTACATCCATATGTATATAGGCATTGTAATAACGTTGAGTCAAAGTAAACAATTATGAAATGTGATATAGTATGGACCTGCAAAAAACTTTGAGTCATCGCTATGCCTATTTATTAAAAATGAAGTATAAGTAAAACTTTATTTATTTTCTGGTACAGAGGTATGTTCAAATGTAAACATTAATTAAATATATATTCTGTATGTAATTCAGAAATATAATTTATGCCTTAATTCGATTATAATTTAGAAATTTGTATGTATTGTCTTTATACTTTTTACACTTTTAAAATAACATGTTGTTGTTATAATAGCGCGACAAAATATTTCTCATATATTTTTGATTCTTGTCCATTCCAGGTTATGAGCGCCCCTGCCGTGGGGTGTATATAAAAACTATATGCTTTGCTATTTTGTAATATTTTTAAAGTTCTCTATAGAATATATTAAAAAAAAAAGATATTGGTGCATAAAAAATTTAAATGAACCATGTAAAGTTAAAGTTATTGTCGGTTTAATAACGTAAATTCCTTTAGAATGCTGCTGATTGTCCTTGAACGGAAAAGATCTATCGTTTAATCGAGACCATACCATATATACGTATACATTTGTGTATCAATAGTTAGAACCGGAAAAACTGTTCAGTAACACATTTTCATAATTTTTAATTATACTCACTGACATTGTATTTCCTTTACTCACTGCACATTACATATTAATTGATAACACCAGAGCAATACATACATTGAACTATTACTGTATTTCGTCTTAGATCAACATTTTATTTTGGCAATTTGCCAACTGACTTGCGCGTTACTAAATTTAATACTATTTCTTATTTATTGTGCGTAAGTTGTGCAGCTCATCAGATAGTTTTGTTTTGAGTTTAATAATAATTAAACCTAAGTATATGGTATATCTACATATAAATCTCTGGTACTTACTTAAGTTTGGTAGAATCGGAAAAGTCAGTAAATGTAGTATTGCCTTTGTTTTCTGTAGGAACATTTTCGACTATTCTAGGCACTACATCGTCAACTGGCGTTAATATTGCTCCACTTAATAAATCACTTTTACTTTTGATTTGTGCACAGCTACCAATACAAAAGCATTCTACGAGAACAATTAAAGACAACACAAGTATGGGAAGGCTTTGAATTTTTACGTGGATAAGGGGACGAGTTGGAACACTATAATTGCTATGCAAATGTTGAAACATTGATTTTCCACTTTTTTCATTCGACAATTTGGACCCCAGCAATAGCTCTGGAGCTTGTGGACCACTTGAAGGAGCTAAACACCCCAATGAAGAGGTATTTAAGCCATTGGATGCTTTCTTTAATAAAAAACGTTTATTTCTAGTCCGTATTTGGCTTTTGTATGACTGTTTTCCTTGTTTATGCATTTTGAACTTTTATTTTGCAAACTTTATTTAAATAACTTGGTAAAAATCACTTCTCTGCTTTACAAAAACAATCAAAAACTACAAGAAAACCAAATGATGCACTACACTTAACGAACAATTTCCAACTGTCAAATTCCATTACTTTCCACTGCTTTTATCTCTGTTCTGCTAAGTCAGAGTTGCATTCTGTATTGTCAGAAATGATAACTTCGCGCTTATATTGAGGGATTTATGATAACTAATTTACCGGACTTCAAGTATGCAATTTATAATTTCAACGTTTTCACTATATAACATGTACAGTTATTATTAACAATTGTACCTAATTAATTAATTTTAAAATAATTAAAAACAGTACCAAATACTACTTATTAATATTAATTACTTACTTTAAAACGAAATTATGAAATTGAAAGTAAAAATAATTTCATACATATTTGTGGCCACACCGACAAGTTTAAATCGATAAGAAAAAATATCGCCCATCCTTAACAATTCCTGGTTCTGGTTTTCTATTTTTTCTAAAATATAGCCATTTGTTCTTTTGTGTACCCATATCGTTAAATTATGTTACCTGGTGATATACGAGTAAGTTAGCGCGTAAATTCGGACAAACTTTAAATCAAGTACGAAGTGTCTTACGATTAGATAGGGTTTGTGTTCAATTGGTATTTTAATTAAAAACATATTGGACTTAGAACATACAAGCATATACATATGTACATAGTACATAAGTACGTAACTACACACTAAGAATATTCCAATGTTTGTGACGCATTATCATTCATTAATCATTTTCTATATACTATCACAATAAATGTGCAAATTACAATAAACAAATAAGGAAACTTTTAATGTGATATCTCAGAAAAATCTATGCATTCAAGAATTTGATAATAATCGCACTATAAAAATGCAGTCAAATTTGTATGTAAATTGTACACAAAATAAGGTTAAACTTGCGAAATAAATTTGTTTTGTGGACCAAATGAAGATAAAACAATGAAATTGTAATCTACCCAGCAATTCCAAAAATGCAATTTTCCTATATATTAAAAGAATTTTAATGGAAATTAAAACATACATTCCAAAGGGTTTATCAACTTGTCCTTAGAAACTTTCACAGAAATCTTTGCATTCTAAATGGACATTTTTATGCCCAAGAAAAATGTTTTCGAATGAATGTGTTGTAGTGAAATGTATAAAAAAATTGAAAGGGAAACAATAATTTTAAAAATAGTTTATTTATTGTCTTAACACAGACAAATCCATAAAAAGTGCAAATAATGGGTGTCAAAAAAGTCTTGCGGTATTTTTATTGATTTTTTTTTTTATTGAAATTGAAATGAATTTTTGATGACTCATGCCCAGCTCTTGACCGATGCTACGGCTGCTACTATGCTGGTCCCTTTCGACCAATTCAGCGATTTTATCGCAATTTTCGACGACAGGCCGTCCGAAGCGTAGCCCATCTTCGACCACCTCTACACCAGAACGAAAACGTTGAAACCATCGTTGTGCGGTGGAAAAGGAAACTGTATCGGGTCCATAAACTCCACAAATTTCATTGGCGGCTTGAGATGCATTTTTGCCTTTATCTAGTAGTACTGTAAAATATGCCGTATTTTCTCTTTATTTTGCTCCATGTTTGCGACGCTATAACTCACGAACGACTTAAAAGAAACGACAATCAATCAAACACGTATTAGCGCGTGAAATGAGCTTTCCAAAAAGGTATAGTATGACCCGATGCGACGAATAAAACTAAAACTACGCGCTTTCAGCGCCAACTAGCGAAAATACCGCAAGACTTTTTTGACAACCTATTATATTAAGCCCATGGATTCGGCTGTCGCTCATATCATACAACGAACGTGAAATGGATTTGTATGTCGTACATGGCGAAACGATTTCAAAGCAAAGCAACACAGCTGTCAATTTTGTATGAACACAATTTCGTTGTTGTTTATTTTTCTCGCGATTGGCATATGATTTAACCAATTAGAGTTGTTCGCATCTATTTCTATAATTCTTTGGATATAGGGGTGAAGTAAAACGTTCCACTACATAGTTTTCAATGTTGCCACCATTCAAACAGGTGATTTGCCAAATTTTTGTCCGAATAATTTCTTTACCTTCTTTTGTGGAAGATGATTTTTGTAATCGATTAGTTTCGGTCGAATATTTTGAATGTTTATGTCGTATAACAGATACTCATTTTTTTGAAAGTAAAATTTACCGTGCGATTCTGTACGGTGATACAGTCTCAAGTCTCTAAATTTGAGATTTTAAGTTAGAGACAATTTTTGAGACTTGAGACGATTTTGCTATTCTGTAAGTGACAGTCACAGAATCTATTACATTTCATTATTCAGAGCTGTTTTTACACTTGAATGAGAATAAAAATGTCGATAACAAATATTAAATTGTCTAAAACATAGTCAAAAAACATAATTACCAATAAAAATAAAAATATATGTTGACTTTGTTTCATAATATTTACGAAATTTATGTAAAATTGATTTATTTTTAATTTTTTCGTGTTTGAGTTGCTTACAAAATATAAAAAAACGACAATCGATTAATATCTATGATGATCTCTATTCAGTATATTCAAAATGGCAGACAAGAGTTCTTTTTGGTTTTGTGACCTGCTAACTACCAGGTCTCAAATTTGAGGCAATATTTTGAGACTAACGGTAGAGACTGTTTAGTGAATAGTAACTATGTAGTCACAAATTGAGATTTTACCTCAAAATGTCTCAAATAGAGACTAGTTACAGAATCCCGCCATTAGTTGGTGCATAGGAATAGACAAAATTGGTAACCCTTTGTAAAATGTCCAACTTATATTCCACAATAACATCGACAAGGTGTATTGATTTTATACAGTTATGTATGTACATATTTAATATACACTAGGTGTCGTTATTTGTGCGGTTAAACACAGAGTACAGTCGTCTGATAGACAGTAACGAAACGAGTTTACCTGTACGGTGAGTTATAAATGGTAGTAACCGTACATTTTTTTTGATAGTGTTAATAATTGTGTTTTTAATCGCATTAAATTCGAACACAAGGCGTGTTCAATTTGCATAATATTTACATTACATTATGTACATTACATTATGTATGTATGTACATAACAGACTTGTAAGCGTATATGCATATTGCATTCCAAAAGTTCAGTTCAAAGTTCATTTATTACTACTGTAGCTGGTCAGATGCAACGGCAGTTTATAAGTGATAATTTGGTTGCTAGAGAGGTTACAACCATAGATAACGTTACAACGTTGTTTTAAAAAGTTTTGAACAACTTTTTCCAGTGTGAGAACGCCTCAAAATTAGTGTTTTTTTTTTTTTAATTTTTTAATTGTAAAAACAAAAAAAGCATCAAATATATTTAAATTTCATGTCTTTTCTTTAATTTTCGTTGCTGAGATGCTCTAAAGTTGGGCATCCGTTTATCTCTGATAGAAATGAGTTCGAATTGAATAATTTTGATTCCTTTGTTTAGACGTAAAGTGAAGAGTAAACGAATGACGCTCTGACATAGAGAGCGACACGACATAACAGTATGACTTAACTATAAATGGCGCTGTTACTCCTGCTACATGAACATTTGTAAGATGGCAGCGACATAACAATGGCCGGCATGTACACAAAGCAACGCAGCTGTCCATTTTGTATGAACACAATTTCGTTGTTGCCATACTAATATCTTTCACTTTAATGCAATTTTAATATTTTGTTCAAAGTGAAATTTTTTATGCAAAAACTAAGTAAATGGGTAAATTTATTTGTTTTCAATTATTAATTGTTATTACAAATAATATAACAAAGCTATTTTATGCTTATCTTTGTAAAATAACGTCAGGTTTGTTAGAGCTTTGAATAATTTTACATTTTACATATTAGTATTCCTAGTTCTCCTCAACCCTCTGCTCTCTACTGTCGTCGGCAATATTTAAAAATACTTTTAAATTAGCGAGAGCGACAACTGGGAGCCTGCAGTCGTGTAGTCGGGCAGCTGTCTAAATAACTGTGTCCATAAGAACGTGTGTATGAAAAGTGACAACAGCGATGAAACAGTTAAAATATAATTTTAAAAACCAGTGGAATATTATTGTTTCTGTTCAGTTTTCATGAAGAAATAATAATTAGAAAATACTGCTATACGTCATTGATTACAAAATTGTTTGTTTTTAATTGAAGATTGATATTTCTTAGAAGGCTTGTATGTATGCCTGGACATAGCGGAATTACTGGGAGGTCGATTTGGAAAGCATACCATTGAAATAATAGGTTGTCAAAAAAGTCTTGCGGTATTTTATTGAATTTTTATTGAAATTGAAATGAATTTTTGATGACTCATGCCCAGCTCTTGACCGATGCTACGGCTGCTACTATGCCGGTCTCTTTCGACCAATTCAGCGATTTTACCGCAATTTTCGACGACAGGCCTTCCGGAGCGTGGCGCATCTTCGACCACCTCTACACCAGAACGAAAACGTTGAAACCATCGTTCTGCGGTGGAAATGGAAACTGTATCGGGTCCATAAACTGCACAAATTTCATTGGCGGCTTGAGATGCATTTTTGCCTTTATCGTAGTAGTACTGTAAAATATGCCGTATTTTCTCTTTATTTTGCTCCATGTTTGCGACCCTATAACTCACGAACGACTTAAAAGAAACGACAATCAATCAAACACGTGTTAGCGCGTGAAATGAGCTTTCCAAAAAGGTATAGCATGACACGGTGTGACGAATAAAATTAAAACTACGCGCTTTCAGCGCCAACTAGCGAAAATTCCGCAAGACTTTTTTGACAAACAATTATATCGATGCAGTTTGATTACAATATTATATGTATATACTCAAGAGATGTTATTAGTGACAATTATGATGAAAACTCTCCTTAGTATTTTAAAATAAGTGCTTATCAAACTTTTCTTATTTGGTTATTGTTGTATGTCATAATATCATTCGCACTGTTTTAATTCTATTACTATGACGTAGGATTTATATATTTCATTTGCACATATATACATATGTACCATATATCCCACATACTTATTATAAGTGTAAAAAAAATCAGAAGTGTGATACATCAACCTGTTATGCGTGTTTACAATAAAACCTCCAAAGTTTAAGTGTAACCGCCAACAATAAAACCGGTAGGTATCAAAGTGATGAATATTTCAATGCAAAATGGAGGTCGAAGCTGCCGAGTAAGAAATTAACATTTTTTCCCACAGACACTTGTTTTTATTATGTACATAGTTAACTTTTATATATTTTTGGCAGTTCGGTTTGAACTATTGTTTTATGTCACTATGAGGTGGTACTACGTACACAAGACTTTATTAGAAAACTAAGTGAAGAAGGGCTAAGTTCGGGTGTAACCGAATATTTAATACTCTCTCAATGAAAAAAAAAACGGGAAAATACTTTTCCATTAATGTTGCGGAAGTCATATTAAAGATAAAAAGCTTAGAGATAGGGGGCTTTGACAATGGTTTAGACCAATTTCATTCATATTTAGCGGTAAACCACATTATGTTTATGAAAACTTTTTAAATGCACACATGCCCTTGCCAGAAAAGTTTTTATACATCCATCAAATTCCGGGTCCGCTCCGATTACGTAGTTCTGTCTGTCGTGGGAACGGCTATTAAGTACTCTTTTTTTTTAACGCCCAAAACCAAATACTGGTCTATGTTGTTTCAAAAATTGTTACACTGTGAGATAAATATTTTTATTTATCATTTTTATTTACATATATACCTTTTACCAACTGTGAAACATTCATCAACCAATTTAAGGCTCCATTTGCTCTACCACATTAAGCACCAGTTGTATACGCTCCTAGATCGCAGGAATACAACCCTTGAATATCAGGCTATAGAAACCGGTTAGGCGATGTTGAGCTCGAAATATTTAATATATGCATACCCCATGTTACATGTGTTACTTCGTGGTGTAAACCTTTCACGGCTTTGATATTCACTCCTGTCAGACGATCTTAGGAGATGGAGATACGGAACAGATAGACATTGAATGACGAAGCGCTCACCAGAATTAGGGGTACTTGTAATAGCTCGCCTGATATAAATATTATTAGGGTTTGTCTGATAAATAGCATAACCCGGCGATCTATGTTAATCCTCGCATCATACCATCTGCCCATAATTATCTCGAACGAGAAATCTCTCGACTTTATTTCTGTGCGCGGTTTGTTAACTTTAATAAAGCTAATTGGGATGACTTCACAGAATTAACCGAGAGAACCTTCACCGCACTACCTATTCCTATATATGTACGTAATCGTTGGCGAACGTAAATCAACACAAGCTAACAGAATGGATAGAGCACCTGAAGACTTGTAACCTCCCTAACGGCGTGAGTAAGCTTTCGACTCTGGCTTTGTCCAATCCGAGCAGTTATGATGACTAAGTTGATATTCAATTCGATGACCTTGTCTCCTTGAACCCGAAGTGCGCGAGCTATTTTATTCGGCAGTTAACATTTCACCCTTGGATAGACAAAGCCATACGATTTGTCTCCCGAGGGTTGCACAAAAAGCCAAGAGACTGCGTACCACTTTCTTTTACCGACGACGAGGTTCGGTGTGTTTATAACAGGCTAAATCTTCCAAATCCATTGGCCCAGATGGAATAAACTTGGTGATGCTAAATCATCTAGGCTCGACGGGAGTAAGTTCCTAATCAAGGGCCTCAATCTCACCGCTCACCATTCTTCAAATACCGGATGTTTGGAAAGTCCGCAGAGTGGTCCCACTACTGAAACCTGTGAAACTCGCCATCAAATGGAAGTCTTATCGCACGATAACAATTCTCTCCCCAGTAGTAAGGTGAAGAGAGGTATTCTGAACCACCTAAGCGGTCGGCAATCATCCTTACTGTTTCGTGGTATAAACTCCTATGTAATTGAGAAGAATTAAGTAGGCGATTACGCAATGCGGTGCGGTATGCGGTGCCCTTTCCGCTTTACTGATTAATTTCTACATTTCGAAACTCCTTCAACCACAAGAGGGAATTTCTATCACCTCGTACGATTATGACTGCACCATATGACGACAGGTAATGGAATCGATGGCATGCGGTCTCCGACATTTCTCGCTTCTTCTCTGCAAGGAGCCTGGCATTCTCTTCTACTAAATCAACAGCGACCACATTCATAAACTGAACGATAGAGTAGACCTTAACATTAATGTCGATGATGTTACAATTCGGACTGTTAATAATCCTAAAATTTTAATTGTAACATTTGACAGCCTTTACTTCTTCACTGTTCATACGACCGCGATTACTGTCAAAGTATACGTACAGAGCAGTAACAAAATCCTCAAGTCACAGTGGGAAAAGACAAAAAACGTTCTAGGCAACATACAATGCGATCTGCAGGGTGGTCCTAAACTACGCCGCACCGATTTGGTCGCTTGAATGCTGTGAAACCCAGAAGAAGAAGCTGTAGACCAGAAAGCTGCAACGAGTATAATAAAATCAGGACAAACAGTGGTGCCAAAAACACAATCAAATCAATTCAGTTCAGCATAGACAACATAGTTAATCAATTCGTATAGCTGCCAGCGTCAACTGACCTGATGCAACACGAACTATCTGTTCTTCGGCAATCACGATCGTGTAAACGTATGGCTGGCTTCGGTTGCAATCGTATCGTGTCACTGATTTGAATCATGTGTGGCAAAAAAAAAAAAATGTGCGCGTGTTACAAATTTTCGAAGTGTAAACAATGGAAATTGCATCGAATACATACATATGTACATACATATATACATACATATGTTGTAGGTATGTATGTACTCGATGGAATTTCCATTTTACATATAACATATATATATATATATACATACATACATGTGTATACAAACATATGTAGTTGAAATAGAACAGAAGTGCACTAGAGAAAATCAGTGTTTAGGGAATGATATACAAACCGAACGCTGTCGATCATTTCAATCATTGTAGCATCACAAATCAGGTATAAGCCGATCGCTAGCGATACAAAGTTGTTCTCTATCGCTGATTTGAAGAAAACAGTTCGCTTCGTGTACATGAACAGAACTGGCAGAATCATACAGAGTAACGGCTCAGTACTTAAGTATAAACAAAAATTTATTACTCGTTGCAGTTCTCTGCTGCAGACATATAAGAACACTGCACTCCGGACTATAACAGGATGCTTCTTAATGTCTCCGGTCGACGAGATACATAGCGAAGCCCTTATGCTTCCGGTTAAGGAACACAATGAACTTCACTCCAAGCAGTTTGTGTTAGTTTTCGCTGAAACCATCCCTGCAGTGGTTGGCTCGATGCGCATCCGCCTCCTTGGAACAGCGAGAGATCTTTCCTAGACTACATCGACGATATTGGAAAGTACGCCGACCAGATTATGGACGCTACTAACTTCACACTGTCCGCTATTCACAGTAAAGCAATTCTTATGAACACTTTCACGAACTTCCTTCAGTGAATGGCATAGTTAACGTTAAATCATATCACAGGAAGGGCTTGAGTTGCCCAGAGAATCTAAAGTGGCTTTTGCGCATTTTCGTTCTCGATATTATAGCAGGTTAAACTCTTACTTATCCAGAATTGACCCCGACATAAAAAATACATTTCATGCAAGCAACGGGTTCCGTACTATTACTAAGCTTTCGAAATATGAATAATATGTTCTTTCTAACGGGATGGAGGTCTTCCTCTTCCTCTGCTTCCCCCGGTGGGTACTGCGTCGAACACTTTCACAGCTGGAGTGTTTTCGTCCATTCGGACGACGTGATCTAACCAGCATAGCCACTGTCTCTTCGTTGAACTATGTCAATGCCGTCGTATATCTCGTACAACTCATCGGACGATACATCTTCCGCAGAACCTTTATCTCGAAAAATCGTAACGCTGTCATCGTTCATGCCACTGCATCATTAAGAAGGACGGGAATAATGAGTGATTTATAGAGTTTGGTCTTTGTTAGTCGAGAGAGCACTTTACTTCTCGATGGCCGAGGTTAACATTGTTGTTGGTGTTAATACTGGTTTCAAGATAGACGAAACCAACAGTGTCAACAGTGACGTGGGAGCCCAGTCGCGTGTTCGACGAGTGTTTGATGACAGGGGATATTTCGTTTTGCCCTCGTTCACTACCAGACTCATTTGCTTCGATTCTTTATCTAGTCTGGATAAAGCAGAACTAACGGCGCGGATGTTGAGGCCAATGACATCAATATCAACGGCGTACGCCAGCAGCACTTATAAAACATTGTGCCTTCTCGATTTAGCTTTGCAGCTCGAATTATTTTCGACAGCGGTAGATTGAAGAAGTCGCATGATAGGAAGTCGTCTTGTCTGAAAATTCGTATCGAACGGATCGGAGAGGTCCTTTCTGATCCTGACGGAGCTTTTGGTATTGCTCGACGTCAGTTTACACGGCCGTAATAGTTATGCGGGAATACCAAATTCAGACATAGCAGCAGAAAGCCGGCTCCTTTTCATGCCTTTCGTCAAAAACAGCTTTGAAATCGACAGAAAGGTGGTTTGTGTCGATCCTCTTTTCACGGGTCTTTTCCAAGATTTGGCGCATGGTATTTGGTCAGTTGTTGATTTTCCAGGCCTATAGCCACACTGATAAGGTCCTATCAGGTCCCACCTTCTGTTGAACTTTAATCTTTCACACAATACGCTCAATAAAGCCATACATATATGCGATGTTGAGGAGGCTTACCCACCGTAGTTGGCGCAAATTGTGGGGTCTCCCTTATTATGGATTGGACAGAGCACACCTAAATTCCAATCGTCGGGCATGCTTTCGTCCAACCATATTCTTGCAATGGTTTCGTTTACAGTACCAGTAACGAGCTGTACGTTAGGAACATGAGTCCCCTTACACCGAGTTGCTGGTGAGTGCTCTCAGAGAGCGGTAGTGCAAGTCGAGCAGAAAATCGTTCGGCTGTCTATAGTGATTGTAGCTTCTCGACGTCGAACCTTCTTTGTATGTATTTGTTGACGATCGTCTTTTGCTGCACAGAGGCTTGTGCGTATCTTGACTGCAACAAGATAGTACGAGCCAATGTTAGGACCTCGGAGCGTACGCACGTCTAAAACATTAGAGACTTGTTTTCCGTCTATCACAACATCAGGTGGTTTGGTTGGTGATTTTTCATACGGAGACAGCCAGATAGCTTGATGAATCTAGTACTACATATAACCATATTTCGGGCCAGGTCGAAGTCGATCACCTCAACCCATTTGGGATGTTACATCATGGAGGCTGGATTTACTGACTTGTACCAAAGATACCTTCTTTGTCCACCCTGGCGGTAAAGTCGCCAAGCACGATTTTGACATCTTTGCGCTCATAGAAAACATCTTTGGTCACATCGTCCTTCTCTTCCGAGAGGCGTGGGCGCAAATGTACGAATACTTTGATTCGGATTGTGGTTAAATGTTCCTCCACCGGGGTGAATGCCAGGACTCGGCGACGGAATCTCTCTCCCACCACGAATCCCACATCGAATTTGTGCTCCTTTATATGGCCACTATAGTAAATGTCATAAGGATCTACTCGTTTTAGTCCTTGTTCCATCCATCGCACTTCTTGGACGGCAGTGATGTCAGCCTTTACTTTTACGAATACATTCCTTTAAATTGTAATCTTTAATGCGTTTGCATTGGTCGTCATCAAAAGACGTGTCTTTCATCCGAAAGCAGTAGGTGTCATGAATTCAGACATTATTGGTTTGATATTCGAAACAGAATTTGTATCGGTTTTGGGTGTCACAGAAACCAATTTTATCGGTTTTGCTGTCAGAAACAAAGCAAAAGATAGTCGCACACAGATTTGAAATGTAAGTTAAGAAATCGAGCTATTTTATTGTTACGAATTGATTTATCTTTATTTCTATAGGAGAAAACATAAGAATAAAGTACGAAATGTCTTAATTATTGAGTTTTGTACAAAAATGCGGATATTTAAGGGGGGAGCCGCTTTAGAGGCTTGAGGTTTTTTTTTGAAAAAGAAATAATTGATTAAAGCGAAATTTCTAGGGTTTATAGTTATATATTAAAACATCACCCGACAATTTTTTGGATACGAATTCTTGGATATTCTGCCTTAGGGAAGCGATTGCCCGATGCATCTCGTGTGTGCATTTGTCGGACGGCGGAAAGTATGCAAGTCACAATTTCTGTCGGAAACAAAAAATTTTAAGAGATTCATATTTGTGTATAACTTATGTTCAAGTTAAACTAGGAAAACTTCAAAAAATAAATTGTAAATTTTCAAAAAGTGGTTTTTGACCAAAAAAATGTTACTTTATGTTACTTAAACATATGTTCAAACTTTCCTAATTTTTTTAGTTTAAATAGAAGATAATTTAATGCCAAAGATAATAAACTTTGCTCCAATTCCATACGTTTAGTTTTTTTCAATCCTGCCCGCCAATTAAGAAAAATCGTAAAAATGAAAAACCGAGTCAAAGTTTTCGCTTTCTGCCCTAGCGCTCATATATCGCTTGGTCACTATTTCCCTTCTAACTTCGAATTCCCATCTATAAATGTTAGCTCTTGAAATCGTTCTTTAATTCGGAACTCATTAAAAACTTTAATATGATTGCCTCCAAATGTATTCATTTGCAAGTTTTATCACATTAGTAAACAGCTGGTTCGAATATTGGTTTTGCGTATGTTCGAAAAGACGAAAATCCAATCAGATTCTATGACACCATTGGTAATCACAATTGGTTTGCAATTCTGTCAGCTAAGCAATTCTGTCTTTGATTCCGCAACACCCCTAAACAATTTTTACTTACGAACCAAAGTTCAATATTGGCTCAGAAGAAACGGCTTGTGTTTGGCCAATACTGAGCTCCAACCAACTGTAAAATTGTAAAAATGGTGGTAGTAGCTTTGTGTCTTAACTGCTAGTAACTGCTTGCTATCAGGAAGAAGAATAATGACGAAAGAGCGAAATAATGAAAAAGTAAAGAAACGGAAAATCAGTAGGAACTAGTTAGAAAAGATCTATCAAATATCACTATTCAAAACAATGAATGTAAAAAAAATCAAAGAAAGTTCTTCAAATCTAGATTGTCTTCACATATGCGTTAACACCTATTTCTATATATGGCAGTAGAAATTTCACTAGTAGAAGCTAGCAGCTCTCTCAAACTTTTACGCTCTCAAATTGTGCTCTTTTGCTCTTTTCTGCTGGTTTTTCGGGTTAAGAAACGCATTTCCAACAGAAATTTTGCTAGCTGGTAATATTTAGCAGTTATGAAACAAACTGCTGAAGATATTTGTTCAAAATTGAACATGTTCGTTGCTACCAAAGGGAGGACTACAACAATATACTTAGACCTTTTTATATTTTACATATTGAACAAGATAAGATAAGAAATATGTAATTCTAAATATATAAAAACATACAGTCCACTAATATTAAATATCTATGTTCAAATATATTGAACATACATACATACATATATAAACATAAAATGCAGTGCACAAACATAATTACAAAGGATAAGATCTTTGCATATGATAACCAACTATTTGTAAATGTACGCATATGAAAACAAACCCAAGGTCACACAAAATGTTAATGTTATGTTAAAACAATAGGCAACATACATATGTACATATAAACATACACACATACATATATATTTAGTTATTTAAGATATTTTGAAAAATAGTATATAAAGATTTGTTTACTCTTAAACGATCTTTATTTTTCCCCCACCAGTGGTAAGAATCTAAAGAATCTGTTTTAAGTTTGACCGTTTGATCCTTCAAATCAAAAATGTTATTACCTGTATAACGACCCACAGTATAAAGCGGTAATCGTGCAAATCGTTTTACGAAATAAACTAATATTGTTATGGGCAAAATAATGGGGTACATTTTTAGAAGTATAAATTGAATTGAATCCTTTGAAATCCTTGTATAGGAACGTTTGCGTTCTTTTGGGGAAATCTTTAATGGCTATCAGGTTATTGTTCTTAAAAGCACTTAGGTTAGGTTAAGATGTCGATTTTAACAGGGATCTCTCTTGGGCAGCTTAGAACGGCGGTCGAACAGTGGTAGCTAAAACGTCAATGTAATACACTAGAGAGAAAATGCCTGAATGTTTCGATCTCACCCTCCTTAATACAACTTTGACAACTAGCGTCCGAAACGATTTTAGCCTTACCGCATGAATGCCCATAACAATGTCCAGTAAGAGCCCCACGATTGTGGATAAGTTTGCTAAGGGCAAGTAGCTTAGAAAATGTCCTGTGTTCCCTTCTAGAACTTACAGACGCACAGGGTCGTCGACCAGTCTCCACTTTGTAGCAAAAAGTCCACTGATATCTTAAAAGTAGGCACTTTTGCCTGAAAAACTCTGCATTGGTCCGGTAACCTAAGCGATGATTGACTGAGAAAACTTTACAGAAAATCCATGAAAAAGCTTATTCTCCTGCGACTCCTCCTTCCCTTCCACATATCCTTCGCCGGTATACGGAAGCAGAGAAAAAGCCGCTATGAATAGCCTTCGCGATGCAGTGATCCGATGCATTCCTTACTCTCCTAATTATTTGGCCTCCATGAAAGCTTGCTATCAAGGGTAAACCCTAGATATTTCACCTTGTCAACAGGTTGAAGGTGTGAGCCTCTGAATGAGGGAAGAAACACTTATACCTCTTGAAGAAAGTTTTCGAGAACTGATGACTATGGTGCCTCTATTTGCCCATTCGTAGATGGTATTGGAATAAAGACTAAGATAAAATACCTATGCTATTTATTCAGAACAAATGTTTTCGGCACTTCCTCAGACAATGTGAAAATGGATGAAACTAAACGATAACCATACTAGAATTAAGAAACTTCTATAACGGTTAATGTTGATGTTCCATTGAATGGATGCTGCTAATTAATATACATACTCGTATTCATAAAAGGAACCGGATTAGGAAAGGGCATCCGTAGTTTTAAAATTTTTTACAAAGGGAACAAGGTCCGGTACCACACCGTCCCTTAGATTTTATTGTTATGTTATGTCGAAATCCACTTAAAGTGCGATTAAGCACTGAATAAAGGCGTTAGAAGTGTCTAAATGAGCTTTTGACCCCCCTCACAATATAACAGTATAACACTGCTACACCACACACATCATATACACCACCTCGTCATCATGTACCACATCATCATACACATCATACCTTCCACATCGCATATACGTTTACACGTTAACAACCGCTTTCCCAGAGTCAATATCTAATTTCTTCATTTTTCTGTCGAATTCGTCGCCGAGTTAGAAAAATAAAATAAAAATAAACAAATACTTCCCCTCAGAGAACGTTTTTTCCTATTAACAGTTTATCTTTGTGTCTAAATTGGATAAAATCGGGCAAATATTCCCCATATAGCTAATATAAGAATTTACACTTCTTGCTATGATTTTCGTACTCTAACAGGCAGTTAGTCGGATGTGTCGGCTAGTGTGTCAGCTATCTTTATGAGACTACGTAATACCATGTTCTCAAGTATATTACGTGTGATGCCAAAAGTTATTACAATCATTCTAGATCTAACTAATTTAAGATTGCTTTCTCAGTGCCTGGTTGTCAGCCTTTCTGTCCAATTCTGTTAATAGAGTTGTCCGCTTAAGAGGGTATTCTTGTCTAGGATTTTGAAAAAATCGATTTTTATTTGCATATCTTGAAAGTTTAGACTTTCAAAAATATGACCTTGGAAGGATTTTTCAAAATTCGACTTATTTCCGGAGATACAGCCGATTTTGTGACGTGGTATCCATGTTCACTAGAATTGTCTCCTAAACTTTAAACGCGTTTTGCTCAAAACTGACTTTCGGAACGATACCCACGATTTCTCAGGTTCTACGGAACCGATTTACTTGAAATTTTTATAGAGTCTTCTTTATAGGCTTGTCTATGGTTGGAACTAGCCCCATCCCCAAATTTTTATTTTTATTATTTTTAAAAAATTCGAAATAGTCAGAAAAAGTGGTCCAAAAAAACTCTTTTTTCAGGCAGTCGCCATTTTGTGAAACAATTTTTTCCCACCTTTCCGTAGTTCCGGCCATTCCGACATTATTCTAGATTAATAGTCTTTTTTTGTTTTTTGGTTTCAGATAACTAGGAGGGTTGAAATCATGGGTATGGTGACGTGGAAATTTTTAGAGACCCCCCACTTCGTCAGCTCATAATTTTTGAAATGTTTAATTTTTTTTAGTTTTTAATTTTTCTCTGTACTCTTCTAAAATTAACAAATAACTAATAAAAAAATGGATAGTGTAACAACTCACCTTTACCACCAGTAATAAGACAAATACAGTATTTATTTTGATTTAGACTTTATTTCATCAGACTTCAGTTTCGTAGCACCTTTTACTTAACCGAACCAAAACAGACCTCTCCAACCGCGCCATTTCTATTCCTCTCCGAATCTCCAGGCGCTGCCAGATCTCCACATATAGTAAAAATATTAATTGCCTTTTTTTACGACACTTTAAAAATTACCTGAAATTCATGCTTCTATACCAGAATACCCCCTTAATAGATTGTACTTAATAAACATCAATAATTTGTATGGTTAATGGAGATGTCCGCTTAATAGAGTGGCTAAGTTCTGGTTGATACGATATAATATATATGTATATCGGTCATTATGTAAGGTATATTAATGAAACTCAGGGATCATCCTTATCTGCTGGCAATATGCCTTTATATCAAAAATGCGTAAAAATCATAAGAGAAAAGAAAACATGAAAAATAATGTAAAAATTAATTAATAATGATAATATCAGCGAAAACAAAATAATTAAATAAATAAACGATAATTAAAAAATATAATTATAAGCATAAAAAATAATTAAACAAAATAAATAATAATCAAGCCTAGATGTTTTGAAATGAGGGCTTTTCATTTTGAGGGGAGAGTTAGGAACGTATTTCTTATAATATTATCTTATCAAAATATCCTAAACAAACAAATATCAAAACAACCTTGAATTTTAGTAAACAAAAAATATCAAAACAACCTTATATTAGAACAAAGGAAATACTATCTAAGCAAACACTATATTTTATGTAAACAGACTTGAACAAACAATATATTGAATGTAAACAAACTAGCAACTAGTAATAAGTACACATACTAGTTAGTATAAATGTAAGATCCATGTAACAAGTTCGTCTTAAGAGTATTAATAAAGGACACATCTCAGTGCAGCTCGAAAATATATCTTTTGACTATACTTTTATATTAGGTGTAGGGGACCTAAGGGATGTATTGACCTAATTTTATCAAATTTTGTAATACACATACAAATAATGTGCTCCCTGAGTTAAGGTACACTTATGTTACCATCACCAATACATTTAGAGTAAAGTCAGCCGGATGTTCGAAAATCATGATATTAGTTATACGAGGGTTAGAGAAAGTTTTCATCCAATTTTATCCATTTTAAGCACAAAGATACATTGTTATTAGTAAAATCGGTTCTCTCGTTTTCACTAAAATCAATCACACATTTTTTACTCTTTCAACCAGTTGCTACAGAGTATTATGGTTATGTTCACCTAACGGTTGTATGTATCACCTAAAACTAACTAACTAAAAAAAATAGATATCACCTAAAACTAAGCGAGATAGTTATACGGTTATATATATGTATATATATATGATCCGGATGAAAATATGAAATCCGGTTACTGTCTGGTATGTGGGTTCCTTAGAAAAAAAATTTAAAACAACCGCTCTCACGCCCACAAATCGCCATTAACCGAAAACACATAAAGTGCCATAACTAAGCACTAAATTAAAATATAAACTGTAATTTGGTATAGAGGATCGCAGTAGCAAGGGTATAAATCTTATAAACTCCTACCGGCAGTGTGAAAATTGATAAAATCGGATTATAACCCCGCTCACTCCCCATATAACGGTTCTGTTAAAACCTACTAAAAGCGCGATAAATCAATAACTATATACGCCAGAGACATTAAATTTTACCTCCGAGATGGTATGAGAGAGTTTTCCGGAAGCCGGTGTGAAAATTGAACGATGGGCGTGGCACCGGCCGCTTTTTGGTGAAATCCCATATCTAGGGTCTCGACCGATCGATTTCGACAAAATTTAGTGGGTGGCATTTCTTTACATTTTTATGTCACAGTGTGAAAATGGGCGGAATCAGACTACAACCACGCCTACTTCCCATATAGCACAATTTTAAATTCCATTTGATTCGTTCAGTTTCCAATATACAAATCTAGAAGGAATCAATATAACGGGATAAAACTTTGAACGCATATTGTATTTAGTGTGTGCCACTTTATGACAAAAAATTGTTGAAATCCAATAAAACCTGTTCAAGCCCCTAAGTATCGAATATTTAGACCCCGGTACCTATAGTTGACTTTTGATCGAAAATGTCGGTCAATGTGTGATATATATAACTGAAATTAAAAGATAATCCTTCTCTTATATAGGTATGTCTGTATGTCAAAAATGAGTTGAATCGGACCATGAAGTATTAGCTCCCATGTATGTACCTAATATAAAAATTTTCGAACTTTGGGTAGACTTTGTACCGCATACAAGTATATCGGCCAATATGTGAATAATCCCAATGAAAATAAGAGATCTATATGATTGGTTTTACACTTTAAAGGACTTCCCTAGCTTTTATTATTGAATGTTGCAGGTTATTTATCTAAAATTTGTTACAATAAGTCGTTTTCTTTAATTAGTTAAAATTTCATTTTCAATATTCATATTCGTTGCATATTGTATAAGAGTATTTTTTTTTTCTACAGAAAAATGCCACGCCTTCGTAAAAGAGCAACAAATATTGGTCGACGTACTCATAACGCGCAATGGGTCTATAATCGCCGATTAAGTGTAAGATTTTTACCCTTACCTAAATTAAGTTAAAGTTTTTATTTACGATACTGCTATTATCCGTGTCTTTAATCATAGACAGTGGCTACTATTATGCAATCTACGAATTTCATCCGTGAAGTGTGGCAATAGATGCATCTTTTTAGTTAACACAGCTCTACATTTCTCTTCGCTCATAGAGTATATGCCTACTTAGACATACAGTATATACTCACACGCTACCGATTGGTCAAATTTTGATAAGTGTACATGTATACATATATTAAAATAACTTTTTAATAATAATTTTCATCAAAACGGTTCAGATTGTTACAGCTTATTAAAAAATTTTTGAAATTTTCGAATTAACGACGTGTGTACAGGACAACGTCGGTCGGGTCTGCTAGTGTATTTTTAGATTCTAGTCTCTGAATGACGTTTTTCATCTTAAGGTATTTCCCTGGCTTTGATTCTTGCAAGTTGCAAGAGTATAAAATGTTCGGTTGCACCCGAACTTAACCCTTCCTTACTTGTTTATTCATACTTCCATCTGAACAACTTATGCTTGAAGTTAAACTGGGTTTGGTTTTAATTTTTGTTCTTTTCCAGCCTTTGGGGAATTAAAACATAGTATGTACATATGTATGTACTGCTATGTTATGCAGTGGCGTAGCTAGGGGGGGGAAGAGGCCGTTGCCCCGGGCGCAACGTCTTGGGGGGCGGCAAAATCGTATTTAAAAACTCAAATTCGGGCAAAAATTCCTGCAAATTGTGTCAAAAGTGTACAAGATATAGGGCGAAAATGGGTTTTTTCTATGGCTTTTAATAAGATGTCTTGTAAATTTACTATCAATTTCCTCAAAAACTGTATTGTGAGAATTTTGGAACTTCAGAATATGCGTGGCTTCTAGTTCCTAAATTTTATATACTTAATATCGATAATAATTTAATCGATAATTAAACTTGTAGGTAGGTAGATAAAGGGGGGCGGCAGAACATCCTTGGCCCCGGGCGCCCGAAGTTGTAGCTATGCCACTGATGTTATGCTTACTTAGTTCACTTTGAAAATTTAGTGATGTTGTGGTAGCGATTACCTAGCTTTCATCGAGGTGACTTGAAGGGAGTAGTAGAGTAGGCAGTGTCGATGGGTTTGGATCAAAGGCAGAAAGAAGTTAAGTGAATTGGGCTGGTGGGGCATGCAAAAAAGTGATTAGTATAATGCCGGGACTCTTTGAATGCAAGACATAAGTTGAGTATATCGGGGTCTATTCTGAATAGGTAGGAGTTTAACCTACTACATTATCCAGAACGAAACTGCCTTAGGGTCACTCTTGTTTCACGCACACCTTGAGCTCTTGTTCTGCGACTGGTGGTGTTTGGACTCCAAAAATGCCATTCACTGAGAAAGAGTCAGTGATGGTGTTAATAGTTCCACTGTGAATGGCGTTCGATGCCTGTCGAAAATTAGCCGCGTCCGAAACTTGGACGGTGTATGGTTGCATATCGACGATGTGTTGGAGGAATGTTCTCCAGATAATCATCGGAGGCGGTTCCTCTTCAAGCAGGTGGTTGCAACGATGGTTTCTGCGAAAACACCCGAGCAGGAACTCCTTAGAGAGGAGCTCCTCTACAGGTATTATGCGGGCCTCACTGTGTAAGTGCTCGATGGCAGACATCCCTAAGTTGTCCAGAGTGAGGTATTTTGGCATGTTTGTACCTTCCCAAATGTTGAGTTCCAGTCTGTACTCCTTCATCCAGTTCGTGAATAGGGTAACCATGAATTTAGCAAGGGAGTGTTTTAGGTTCCTAGCAGTGAAGAAGCGGGGAAGTTCTTTTGAACACTAGCCATCAATTCAATTGCCCAACGTTTTGGAGACTTCTTCTGGTGGTTGAGAGAGTTTCCAAATATATTGATTAAACAGTAGCAGGAAAACGGAACGATTGACTGTGTCGAAGGTCTTCGATAAATCCGACGCTACTAGGACAGTTCCCTCACAGGGCGATTTCTGGTTGAGATCACGAGCTATCTGGGCGTTTATGACGCTAAGTGTTGTGGTGGTTCTGTACACTTTACGAAATCTGTGCTGTTGTTCGGCTGGGCTCAGGTGGTGTGTGAAGGTCGGGAATAGCAAGGCCTCAAATGTTTTCACTACTGGGGAAAGGCTTCAGGGGAAAGGTTTCAGGGGTGGTATCTTCGGGTCCGAAAAGGCATGACTTGGATTTCCACATGATTATCGCCATGTCTCCCCGAATTAGACAGGGATTTGACAGTATTCCAAACTTATTCACTACGGTGGAGAGATTCCATGACTTCAGGTGCTCTACCCAAATCGTCCGCTTATGTTGATTTACCAGTTGTGGAATCTTCAAATTGAAATCCCTAATCCTGGGATCACAGGGATCGACCTGGCGTAAGGAGTCGCTTTAGTTTGCTAAGACCGCTGCATTAGCTGAGAAGTTGGGTCGTAGTTCATGAAGTGAGCAGCAGCAGCGATAACCGTGCGGAATTGACGTTCGCCAACGAATACGTCCGTAGGAATGGGTAGAGAGTTGATGGTGTTCTCGGTGAATTCCGTAAAGACGGCCCAGTTAGCTTTGTTAAAGTTTATGTAGGTACGGTTGTGCACAGGAATAAAGTCGGAGGGTTTTTCGTTTCTGCAGCATAGGACCACTCCCTAAGAGTCTTAAGGCTTCAACCATTGCATGAATTGCATCTAATCGAAATGGAATTATGGTGGAGCCTTTTTGCGTAAACGCAGCAAAAAAATTTTTCCGGGCCCGGTTTAGACTCAATGCCAGCATTGATCAGGAGGATATGGAGCAACCCTGCTGCTAGGTATTGCATTAATAATGACAGTATTACCATGTTACTTACCGATCCAAACTTGATTAGATGACTTATGAACCATAATATTTTTGGTAGTTGTAAATTCAATGATTTATTTCGTTATGTATATATGTATGTATTTACTTGTATGTAGGTAAATATTTGTATGTACATATTTATGTATATATGAATTCTTGCAAATAATGCATTAATAAAATAATTTATTTAAAATTTTAATACTTTTTTTTTATTTTGTATTCTTTTAAAACATTTAATTAAAAATAATTTTTAATCCCAAAAACCGGATATATAAAATTAAAATCTTAATTAAAATAACTTTTAAATTTTAAATTCCAAATGCCGGATTGAAAAATAAAAAAAAAATCCCAAATTTATTTTAATTTGTTTGGTTTGTAAGACCAAATGATGGGTTGGAGGACTAAAATTGAATAACAAGCCATTTGTAAGAATTATTTCATTCTGATTTTATTTTTATATTTCAAGCCTTTATATACAATTTTGCAAACTATCTTATGGCTGTGTTTATTGAAATACCACAATGACATGAGCAATAGTATTGCTACCAGCAAAGTACTACATTGCTCATATGGTACAAGGTCTGTCGCAAAAGAAACAGAACTTTTTAAATATAACTGTTTCTGGTGGCGCCACCTATTGATGGGTATATGAAATAAAAAGTTTGATCTCTTGTTGACATTTCGTAAAAATTTTAAGACAATTGGATAACTACAATCGATGCTATCGATCAAAAAGTGACATCAGCTTTTGGTCATCGGTCGTAAAATGCAAAGAGCAAATATTAAATTTTGTTTTAAACTTGGGCAAAACGTTTACTGAAAAATTTCAAATGATGAGAAAAGTTTATGGTGATCAGTGCCTATCCCGTAGTAATGTGCATGAGTGGTTTAAGCGATTCCAAGAAGGTCGTGAGGACCTCTGTGACGATCAAAAGAAACCGAAAAAAAGTCGTCTTCAAAAGTCAAAAATAAAGACAATGCTGATTTGTTTTTACGATTCCGAGGGTATTGTACACCGAGAGTTCGTCCCAACTGACCAAACGATTAATGCTGTGTTTTACCTTGGTGTTATGAAGCGTCTTTTGTCACGCATTCGTCGTACTCGACCACAACACCGTGAGGCAGGGTCCTGGCGCCTGTTGCACGATAATGCGCCGTGTCATCGGTCGACGCTTGTGATTTTTTGACAAAAAACTCCATTTTAATCATTAATCACTCACCCTACTCACCTGATCTGGCACCCTGTGATTTTTACCTATTTGGAAAACTTCATTTGCCCATGAAAGGAAACTGGTTTCAGGACATTTCAGCTATCCAAAAGGCGACGACCGATATTCTCAAGAGCATTCCGAAAAATGACCTTAAACACTCATTTGAAAACTACTTTGAATAAAAAAATATTAATTTTTTGTTGTTTTTTTTTAACAGCCCTGTTTCTTTTACGACATACCTTGTATTTTGCTAGTATTTGGTGACACACATATGGTCTCTCCCAGGTATTAAATAACTAAATATATGTGTATGTTTGTGTGTATATAGAATATTGTTTATGCTGCATGGTATGGGGTAGTTTTCAAGTACACATGTGCATTTGTAATCAATTGCCTAAATGTAGTATACTATCTTGGGTCAATGGCTGATAATATGTATACATCTTACCATAAGTAAATATGTTTGTGTTGTTGTATATTTGATTTGTTGACTGCACGCGTACTGCATATACATATGTATGTATGTAAGTAAATGCATACGTGACTCATATAAGTGTATGTGTGTTGGGGACCTTTGGTACCAACGCGCATGTTCATTTGTGAACATACATATGTATGTATATGTATGTATGAAAAAAAATCCCAAAATCGGATTAAAAATGTGTTTTTAAATTTTAATGTAATCTCAAATAACGGATTTAAAAATGAACAAAAAGCCATTTTGAAGACAAATATCGAAAAGAAAAAGTAAAAGTAAGTTAACTTAAAAAACCGATAAAAAAACATTTATATTATATTCTCAAAAATTAAAAACTAAACAAAAATATTGTTTTAAAACTCAAGCTTATAACTAAAAACTAAAAAAAAAATAATTTTGGAATTTAAATTTTTTCCCGTTTGATTACTTCGAATTTTACTTTTTTGGTTATTTTTTCACAAAGAAAGCTGTTTGACTTGTAGATCAAACTATTTGATTTGTATGATCAAAGATTAAAATAAATAAGATTCTTTAGTTCCTTACCACTGGTGGGGGGAAAATAAAGACCTTATTCAAGTGAGAAATCTTTCATTCTAATTTTATTTTTAAATTAGTAAACCTTATATACTATTTTTGAGTTCTTAGTTATCTAATTAAATATGCATATGTGTATGTACCGCACACCACATGGTGTTATTTTCAACTATACAATGCAATACATGTGTGTGTGTGTGTTGTCATATAATTTATGTTGCATGGTTTGGGTTGTTTTCAAATGCACATGTGCATTTGTAATCAATTGCCCAAACCTAAGTAAATATGTTTATTATATTTCTTGAGTACATGCCTACAGCGTTTGAAAAACTACGCTACTCTCGTAGCATTTCATTTTACTCTTGCTACCGCTCTCACTTTGTCGGGAGCCGCAGCATAGCCTTAGCATAACAATGTAAAGTATGTGCTCTACTCTGCTCCGAGTTTTGTTAGGTAAAAACTATAGCTGGAGCGGGAGCAAAAATTAAATTCTGCGCTATGCTCTGGCGTAGCGGTAGCAAAAATTGGGAGCGGTAGCACAGCGGAGCAAATGAAAATTTTCATGTGCTACAGCTCCCGAATGTGTTTGTTGTTTTTTTTTCTTTTTTGCTATTTTCTGGCATAATATTTGAATTAATTGAATAATTCAAACAAAACAATGTTATGCAAATCATTTTGGCACTTGTTGCGTCAAGTGCCTTTATAAATCTAAAATCAAATATTTTAAGAAATATATTAATAAAGTGAATTAGATAATAATTGAATAAATTATAAATTTTTTTTTATTATGTAAAATATTTACCAATTTTATATTACCAAAAACATCATCTATTCCAAATGTATTACAATACTCAATTACTATGAATTTTCGAAATTAATTTTAACTATGTACATATACTATCCCCCTTTTTATATACATTAGAGTGTTTTTTTTTTTTTTTGAACTATTAATTTTTTTCAGTCCCGTCACGAAATTTCCTTGGAAATACCCCAAAAAAAAAATTAACTGAAAATTTTAGCCCTAAATATTTACATTAAGAACTGGACCGAGGCATGTAAAAATTTTCCATAGAAAATACACTACAATCCTGATTTTTATCTTTAAATTCCTACAGATCAGAGGTATTTTCTGGCATTTTTATATGTGCGGAAGAAATTGCGGGAATATAGCGCGGGAATTCCCGCAATTGTTTTATTGAAGGAAACATGAATGACGGGAATTCCCGCAATTTACGCGAATGTGTTAATCCATTGCATTGTGTATTTGCAGTTCTATTCTACCATTCCCAATATTTAGTAATTTTATAATTTTTTAGGAAGAATCAGTTTAAAATTGTACGCATATACATATACATACTTCAATGTATACTGCAAAGAATCGAAAAGATTTCTGTATATCTAAAATTATAATAAACCTTTTTATGAACACTCCAATTATTCCGCTTTATCTTTACGTTAGATATCGCGTTTGGTTTGTTATGAATGAATTGCGTCCTTGACCAATAATCTAGCAAAGTATCCGCAGTGCCTTGACGATGAAAATTCCAATGCCATTTTTTGTTGTGATATTAAATATATCGGACGGGCTCGTCTTAAAAAAAAAAACTACCTGGTTAAGAAGCAAAATCAGTATAACCCATATACTAAGCATGCTTAACTACCTGGTTAAGAAGCAAAATCAGTATAACCCATATACTAAGCATGTTTGGAAATGAAAATTTTTACTTATTTCTTTCTATTTTTGAATTACTAAAATTTTCAAATGATTCTTACATAAATTTTGAACAAATGCTTATGATTTGAAATATAATTTTTGTATTTATGAGCTGTATTGAATTTTAGCACAAAGAGATAAAATGTATCCTATGTCCTTACCCTGCTTCTAAACTACCTCCCCACCAATTTTAAGCCAAATCGGTTCAGCCGTTCTTGAGTTATAAACGACTTTCTTTTATATACCAACTTGTACCATACTTGTAAATGCCAGAAAATAGCAAAAAAGAAAAAAAAAACAACAAACACATTCGGGAGCTGTAGCACATGAAAATTTTCATTTGCTCCGCTGTGCTACCGCTCCCAATTTTTTGCTACCGCTACGCCAGAGCATAGCGCAGAATTTAATTTTTTGCTCCCGCTCCAGCTATAGTTTTTTACCTAACAAAACTCGGAGCAGAGTAGAGCACATACTTTACATTGTTATGCTAAGGCTATGCTGCGGCTCCCGACAAAGTGAGAGCGGTAGCGATAGCATAGCAATAATTTTAGAAATTTTGCTGCTACGGAGTAGTAAATGAGAACCCTGCATGCCTATTACATATTAGTGCATACGTGCCTCATATATGTATGTACATAAGTTGCATATAAATGCATATATTTTTATGTGTTTATTTATGTATGTTTTGTATTGCCTCTGCCTTATCTAATTTATGTGGACTGTATAACTTATTACAATAGCTAGAATATTTCTTATCTTATTTAACATTTGTAAAGAATATAAAAATATCTAAATACATATAAGTATATTAATACATTCCGCCTTTTTGAAGCAATGAACATGTTCAATTTTGAACATTCTCCCGCTATACCTTTGATGTGACGTTTCTTTTTTTGCGCTTTAGTATTATCCTCTGCACTGCTTTCGTTTTTCGGTAATTGTTGTATGTGTTTTATTGGTAGACATCCCATCCGTTTCTTCTTCTTGGCCTTTGGATTCAATACTACATCCTCCGCTGTCATTAATTGTCATGTCTTCATTTGGCGCTTCATCAGGCGGGTCAAGATCCATTGTTGCATCTGTAACAAGACAACCATCCTCCCTACTTCCTCCGAAGAGATGACTCTCCCGGGAATAAAACGTCTCTCAAAGTCATCTCTTCCCGTAGATGATAAAATCCCTTGTTTAAAGTCATTATCCAAAAATTTAGCTGCTTCTACATTGATTTTATTTTCGTTCATTAGGGAGGTGTTTGCTTTAACCTCCTCTTTAGTTTTTTTCTTTTCTGCCAGGATGCATGGTTTTTGATCGCATTTAGTTGTTGACTTATTATCAGCTACCATTGGGTCGTGCTCTTCCGTTGTGTCTTCAACGCAATGCTTCTCAAAACGTATATCTTCTACGCGCAGCTTGCGTTCTTTCAATATGTCTTCAACGCAATGCTTTTCAAAAAGTATATCTTCTAATATGTGGTTTTCGAAACGTATATCTTCTACACGTAGTTTACCTTCCTTCGATATGTCGTCAACGTAATAATTCTCAAAATTATCGTTAAACTGTTTGCACGCGTTATCATATCTGCGTGCCAGTAATTCCCAAGCAGTGTTGTAATTTGTACCTGATCCCGTTATCAGCTGACTAACCATTAGTCTAGTATCTCCTTGAAGACAAGATTTTAAATAGCTCATCCTTTTGGAGTCACTAATGTCCTTATTATTATCGACATACTCCTCGAAGAGCTCTTTAAATGGTTGCCATTCTCGGAATTCGCCTGAGAATTTTTGTAATTCTATTTTTGTTAATTCCAATTTCTCAACTGTTTTTTTTTGTTTTTTTAATACTCGCAAAGTGTCGGTGACTTCAAAAGATAGATCATCTATTTCGAAATTATTACACGACTTGTATTTCATTGTCAATTCGTCGATATTTTTCTCCATGTAGCTCCAATAGTGCTTCAGACGTTCTTCGTATCTTTCAATTTCAGTTTCGTCTCTATTATTTAGATTTATTTTTGCCACTGCAATGAAAAATCGAATTTTTTCTGCTCTTTTTTCAATTGTCTGCTCTATGAGGTCTATCATTTTATCAGTTGGGCTTATTGCCCTTGCTCTTATCTCAATCTCTTTCGATGCGAGTTCCATTTTGAGCTTCTCGATTTGCTTTCTATAATCTTCGTCTCTTCTCTCTTTATAATCCAGACTTATTTTTTCAAATCTAATATCTTAACGCAGTTTCTTCTCAAATGTTTTATCTTCTACGCGTAGATCGCCTTTCTTTTGTAACATGACCGCAGTGTTCGATATTTTTAACTATTTTTTTTTTAAATAAACTGTTTTTATTCTTAAAAAAAAAGTCGTTGGAGGTAATTGTTTTGGACGCCTGGTTGACCTTGCCGTGCCTCGATTCACAGCCGCTGAATATTTTTTTAAACAGTATTTACACAGCGTTTAGTTTCGTACTACAAGGGCTTATGTGATCATATAAATATGCGGGAATATGGACAATTTCCTTATTCATTTGCCTGTGTAAGTAACAGGGCTTTTATATTGCCTATATACATACATATGTATATAATAGGATTTTTACATATATTGCCTATATTTTATTCATACAGGTCTTACAATTTTGGCTCGAGCTACTTATCCGGCTCGAAGGACCAAATGTTTGATTTGTATGATCAAACATTAAAATAAATAAGATTCTTTAGATTCTTTTAGAATATTTCTTATCTTATTTAACATTTGTAAAGAATATAAAAATGTCTAAATATAAGTATATTAATACATTCCGCCTTTTTGAAGCAATGAGCATATTCAATTTTGAACAAAGCTTATTTTTAATAAATTGTGGACAATCATATTGAGTTTAGCTCTTAGCTTATTTATATTTAACTGATTTAATCTTGGTGTTTTAGTTAGAAATATTCGCATCTTTTCTTATCTATCTTATATCATCTTTCAGCCCTTAATTTGAAAAATGAGTTTTTTATTTGTTACTCTATTTTGTAAATAACATTTTTTTTAATTTTTAATCCAAGTACCTAATTTTTTATTTTATGATGTTAGGATTAATCCCAAATTTAAAAAGATTTAATCCCGAAATCAGAATTAAAAATTTTAAATCTTGAATTTTGAATCACAAAATTAGAATTAAAAATTTAATTATTGTTTTTAAAGATTAAAAAACTATCATACACAGCATATATGCAGTTAATCACAAATTGAAACTTCGTGTTTCTGTACTTTTAAATAATTTTCAATATACTTTTCAATTGGGTTAATAAAATAAATAGTTTATACTTCAATAACTCATAAACTTGAAAAATATATAATTTTTCCTTATAAACCTAACAAAACCCAAAAATAATCAGACTTCTTAGCTCACAAAAGTATTTTGCTTTTGAGTAGTAGTCATATGGGAACGTAAGTAAAAATTATTTAGTATGTACTTCGTATGAAATCCATTATTTTTACAGACAGCTGTCAAACGTCTTGGCATTGATTATGTCAACTTTCAGCAAAATTTGGGGCGTATATTGTCCTATTCCTCTTTTAAACCCGTTTTGAGCACACTTTTGATGAAGCTTGGTAATGGGTCCAAAGATTTTCAATTGGATTAATGTCAGGGATTTATGTTTTGGGTCATTGTCGTGTTGAAATAAAAACTCATTTTTTGACATGCCATTTTTTTCAGCACTGGAATATAAATTTTCCTTGAGAATAGATAAATAAAGCAGATTCCCGACTCCCTGAGCTGACACGGAAGCATGGCGTGTTTAAAAGTTGCTTTGACGTTTTTGATATTTAATTATTCAGTTGGTTTCCGCCAGACCAAACGACGACGATCCTTTCTAAAAATTTTATATTTGCGTTCGTCACTAAATATTACAGTTTTCCAAAAAGTCAAAACCTTTAATTTTATAGGTATTAGCGAACGATAATCTCTTTTCTTTATTTATAACCGATATAAGTGATTTTTTTCTGCAGCACGGCTGTGTATATTGTTATTTCTAAGCGCTCTGCACACTTTGGTGCGAAACGCTGCTCTAAATATGGATTTTCACGATTTTCCTGTAATATTTTACGCGTTTACCTTACTGTCAGTAAATTTGGTCGTCAAAACCACCTTCTTTGCACTTTTTTACCGCACTTTCTATAGTTTGGCGATATCGACTAAACATATCACTAATATATTTTGTGGATTTACTTTCATTGTGAAGTGGTAAAACAATTTTTTTCTCAGCAGGAGTTAATTCTTTACTTTTAATCATTTTTAATGTGCACAAAACCAAGATCACAATCGAAATAAGTGCAGGTGAAACTAAATTCCATTCTAATATGCACTATCTATAATATCCAAAAATAGAAAACCAAACAAAATCCGCACCAACTAGCAGAATTGAAAACGAAAACAAAATACTTTTTGAGCACGAAATTTCGCCGAAACGTGCAATGTATGTACATAGATGTGTGTACAATAAATTAAAAATACAATTACACACTCGCGCTTTTGGTTTCTCACGAAGCGGTCCCTGCTAGTTATATATACATATGCACATAAACATCTATGTAAATATGTAGGTATATGAAGGTCAGTACAAGGATTTCTCGTAAATATTCACTTATGTCCGCATATATGGTACATACATATATACTTAAATACTTATGTATGTACATTCAAAAGAACTCAAGATGTGTTAAAATCATAAATGCGAGGCGAAATATGTTTGCTCATCAAATTTTCTTTACACCAAATAGGTCATAACAAATCGTTTATGAAACATGACACTCACTGTTTGTTTGTGGAGGCATACCACTACACGTAGAGTGAATACGCAACAGTATGCAGTATGCGCTTATGAACAAAAAGTTCTTATTAATTTTACAATTACTTTGGACAATTAGTAATAAAGTTCTCAACGCTCTTTAATAATGTACATAAACAAAAATGTTTAATTGACTTCGTACTTCCGTTAATATTTTCATCAAATTATGTACATATGTACATACTTATGTATGTACTTAATTGAATTTTATGTATTTTTTGTCCCTTTAACTTCATCTTAAGAATCATTCTTACTGTTACTGTTTGTTGTTGTGGAGATAATGTGCGCTTGACAATATTGTCTACACATGTCCAAATAATTCCTTTGGAAGGCATTAGGTACATAAATAAATACATACATATAAGCATAACCACTTTGTTATTACACTCAGTATTGTGTTAAGTGTTCAGTGGTTACGTCGTCAATCGGACATCTCCGGAATATAATTTGTTTTTGCTACCATGTACTTATACTTATGTATACATATGTATTTATGCAGGGCATAATTTATAATACGCGTTCATATTTTAATATCACACCTTGATTCGCCTAAAGACAGTACATCGAGAAATATTGAAAAACGTAAATAAAGTTTTAACGGACATCAACAAAAGAACATGTTTGAACATGCATGGCCGGATAGTGCATTGGTAACTTAAACAACAAACCACATTTAATATCAAAACCAAAACAAAGAAAAAATAAAATAAAATACACATATGTACATCCAAACATGTACATACATACATATACATACATATGAATAAAAATACATCTGTACGTATTAGTTTGTTTCTTAACTGCTAGTAGCTGCTGGCTAGAGAAGTTACTCTCACAAAGAGCGAAATAACGAAAAAGTAATGAAATTAACAAGGAAATATTTAAATGTGGCTTTTCACAATCACTTCAATCAACACTTGAAATTTAATCAATAGAGTTCGTATTCGAATATAGTTCGAAACTATTAAAATAAACAAAATCAAAGCAAATTCGTTGTAGAAATTTCACCAGCAGAAACTGGCAGCTCTTTGCTCTTTACTCTCTCAACTTGTGCTCTCTTCTGCTAGTTTCTGTTTTTCAGGCTGAAAATTTGCTAGCTAGTGATAGTTAGCAGTTAAGAAACAAAGTTTATGCATGTATTTGGAATGTTACTATGTTTATATAAAGTGAGGTGTTCTTCAAAATAAATATCAGTATTGACGGGAATTCTCAATGGAATAATTCTTTAATATGTATATGAAAAAATTATAATTATTGATATGTAAGCAAAACAGTTTAATAAATAAAAGTGACCACTGCAACCGCAAATTTTATCTCAACTACATATGCACATATGTACTTGTGTAAAATGATTCGGAAAATAAAGAAATAAAAAGAAAAAATGTAGGGAAGTAAAAAGTAAATCAATGCATGTACATGGAATTATGACATCAGTTAAACGGTTATAAAGTAAAAAAAATGTATCTATACTTAATATTATAAAGAGAAAAATTTTGTTTGTTTGAATTGAATAGGCTCCGAAACACTTGACGGATTTGAAAAATTCTTTCACCGTTGGGCAGCTACACCACCTCCGGCGAAAATTTTCAAAAAGTTAGTTACTAAAAATAATGTAACTCAAAGTGTACAAAAAGCTACTTAAAAACACCTTACATCGCGTGCGCTGCGAATACTTTGATTATAGAATAAAATAATGTGCTAAAACTTTGCAGAACATATAAATATCTACAATACTCATATCTACATTGCTACAGCATACTCTGTGCTCAAAAAATAAGGTGACATTGTATTTATTTTGAAAATTCGTCCAAATCAATTTAATCCCCTTCAAAATAATCCCCTCCCGATGCAATGAACTTATGCCAACGGATTTTCCAATCTTCGAAGCACTGGTTGTAGTCACTTTCCGGGATGGCCTTCAGTTCCGCTGCTTGAATCTCCTCTATCGTATAAAAACGGTGTCCCCGGAGCGGTCTTTTGAGCTTGGTGAACAGCCAGAAGTCGCACGGCGCACAGTGGCATTTCGGCGGAAAAAATAGGATTTTTCCACTTTGAAAATTTCAAAACTTTAATGATTTTGTTTTGTAAAGAAATATTTGGATAAGAAAAATTCAACAAGGTTTTTTATAAAAAGTGAAATTTTATAGTTAAAAAAACTAACAAAAGTCGACGGAAAGTTATTCAATAAAATCAGATTAAAATTATTGTCCAAATAAAGATTTTTTTGTGTGTAAGTGTATAGCTATGGCTTTTCTTTTATTTTTTAGTGAAAATATAGCATAGTACAAACAAGTTTATAAAAAAAAAATTATTGAAATTGGCAAAGTAAGCTAATTTTTATAATTTTTCAAAAATTATACTAAAAAATATCAACTTTTCATTTTTTGATGGAAAAAAACTTTATGTGCTTTGCCTTGCTTGGCCCTCTTACTATAAAAAAATGAAAGTTCCGAGTCTGTACTTTCAATTAAAAAAAAAAAAAACAACCGCCAATTACCGTCCCTTTTAGTAACATCGATTTTAATTAACAGACTTCTTATAACTTCGGATCCTTACATAAGAAGCTTAAGGCGTCATTTGAACAAAATTTCCTTAGAACTAGATCCCATTGTTAAAGATATGGTGCTTGCATAATATTACAAATAAAAACTAACACAATTTTTCGCCTGTTACATATTCAATTAAAACATTGCATATTATATTGGATTTTTATCGAGGTAAAGGTATAAATAACGTCACTTTGCGTTTAAGTTTAATTTTTTTTCATCAGGAGAACTCAATTAAGAAGTGTCCCGAATTTCAAGTCCCTAGGTTCAAAAATAAAAATTTTGGCAATTGCAGTTATATGGGAGGTGGGTGTGGCAGTGGGCGGTTTTCCAAGATTTTTTCAAAATTTCTTAATTTAGTCCAGGGAAGTGTTTCTGCAAAGTTTCATTGTTGTACGACCACTCCTTCTATTTTTTTCCAAGAAATGTATGGAGCGGTGCCACTGTGCGGCGCCAGATCAGGTGAATACGGTGGTTGCGGAACGATATGGGTTGAGTTTTTGGCGAAATGATTACGAATTACGAGGGCAGTATGGGATGGTGCATTATCGTGGTGTAAAAACCAAGAATTGTCTTTCCACAATTTTGGCCTTTTTAGGCGGATAGCGTTACGCAAACGACGCATAACGTTCAAATAATATTCTTTGTTGACTGTTTGACCGGTTGGAAGGAATTCATAATGCACAACACCACGATAATGGAAGAAAACAGTCAACATGACCTTGATTTTTGAGCGACTTTGGCGCGATTTTTTTGGTCTCGGCTCTCTTTTGGCACGATATTCACTCGATTGATCGGTTGTTTCGGGGTCGTAAGCATAGATCCAAGTCTCATCGCCAGATATAATGCGTTTCATGACACCCTGGTAGTCGGAAAGCATCGTTTCACACACTTCAACGCGACGCATTTTTTTCAAAAAATTCAATGTTTTCGGTACCAGTCGAGATTTGACGCGCTTGAGGCCCGAAACATCCTCCAAAATGGTATTGGCTGAGCCTTTCGATATGCCAACTTCATCAGCAAAGTCTCTAATTGTTAATCGACGGTTTTTCAACACCAAACCTTTGATTTGTTGAACGTGAGCTTCGTCGGTTGAGGTTGATGGTCGCCCTGGACGCTCTTCGTCTTCGACACGTTCACGGCCGGCTTGGAACTCACTATACCACTTGTAAACATTTTTTTTAGACATAGCCTTATCACCAAAGGCTTTTTTGCCTATCCGCAGCAGAAAATTGATTCCGTAAACAAAATTTAATGCAAATTCTTTGCTCAACAAATTTCGACATCGCAAAAAATGAAAAACTCACTTTTAGCAGCTCACAAAACGACACGTATCTCAAACACTAATGAATATTTTGTCACTGACAGTACTACCAACCTAAAAAAAAAAAATAATTCTTCGATGCGCGCAGCCCTTATTTTTTGGGCACAGTAAAAATGTCCAACTGTTAAAACTATGTCAAAATAAGAAATATTAAAAAAAATAATAATAAAAGCCTGTCTCTGTAAAAGGTCTTTATTTGTATCTTGGTATTAATCCTTATGAAAATAAATTACTTCATATTCAAGGCTGATTCAATTCATATGAATTATTCAATTCGCACATTACATTCGAAAGATATCACGAATTTAAAAATGTAAATACAGTAAAAGTCAACATTGTGGACAGTCCTCATGGCCGGACATCTCCCATAACTGGACAAATTTCATGAGCACAATGTTTTCATTATTATTTTCATAAAAACTCAATTCCTATAACCGGACATGAACACTATTTTGGCAATATTGCGTTCAAATTATCTCTGATAAACGGACAAGATTTCATAAAATCTGTCACGTAAAATGTGTACAATTTATGGTTCCCTCTTTTTTAAATTCTTATTAATTTTTTGGTGTTTTAAGACAGTTTTTTAAGAACAATTCGTAAAGTGATCACAGCAAAAAAATCTTTTGCGCTGGTGCCGTCTGGTTCGCGGTGGCTCTACGCAAACTAATGGGGTAATTGTCATTTATTCACTCCTGGCTGACATAGACTCGCATGTATTAGTCAATAGAAATGTATGTAATACTGAGTTGCAGCTTTTGACTCTAAGCACTCGTTTTTCCCCGCTCTCATATATGGACAGCTCCCTTAGCCGGACAAAAACACTGCGACAGTGGGTCTCGGGTTATGAAGAATTTTACTGTATTAGAAAGGAGTCGCGTGGTCGCTGCTATGCGCTCGGCTAGGCTGAAATATAATATGCGATGTAGGCGTCAATGTAAAGAATAAATTGCAACGCATACCAGAGAATCGAATATCGGTGTTCGCAGCGGCTTGCTGAACAAAATTAGAGAACCTCTCAAGTACCCAACCATCAGTACAGAGTATTTGCAGCGGATCGAAGAGTAAAATATTAGAAATATACAAGTACACAAATAATCGGGTTCTGAGCGTTGCGCGTCGCAACCGCGTGTCAGAGATTTGAGTATCAAGCATTCGCAACTTGTAAATTAATTAATTATCTTAACTATAATAGAAATCTTATACATACATATGTATATAAATATATTTTTATTTTTTATTTTAGAATAAGATGGAGAAAGCAGTCGACGAAAAATTAGACAGTCTGACAAAGTATGCGCCATTTATAAATTATTTGCTGGAATTAGATAATGATAAATACAAAAAATTTAAAGATATACAACATTGGATTATATCTAGAAAGAGGTAAGTAAAGATAGTCTGTTATTATTTTCCTTTTCATAAAATTAAATTCAATTTTTAATAGGTATCCGATGAATGTGCTACAAAAGATTGAGCAGTCGATCATAACGCAGTACAGAAATTTGTTTTTTGATGATGGGGTAAGTTTTAATGTACAATTAAAAAAAAAATCATTCGAATTAAGATTTATTCTATGTTGTATGCAATAGTAGATAATTTTGATGTATGAATTAATGCAAAACCAAGGATAAAGGTTTTATAAATGTTCAGCATTTAGATTAATGAGCTAGTCAATCCAATTCGAGCGAGTTAAGGAACATGTTGCTTTTTGCATTCACACCTAAAAAATAACCTAAATAGTTATATATTTATGTACATAAAAAATCGTTTTATTACCATATATCGTAGTTATCAAAATTATTCGCTTACTCCGAAAAAGTAATATAAATTTCAAAAACAATATAGATAATCAGTCAAGATGTTAGTAAATAATATCCAAACGTTAAAAGATTAACTTATATCCAAAACCTACAAGCTCAAAATATCACTTTTACTTTCTTGGATCATTGAAATAAAAACGTCACTTAACATGCTGATAGTAAATAATAACAAACAGCATTAAGGGGCTATACCAGTGTGGAACTTTCAAAACATTTTTTTTTGCTTTTTCGATAGTTTATATATTCAAAAATATCCTGTAAAATCGGCGAGGTCGTATCTTCAATAGTTTTTGAATGGCAGCGTTCTAAATAGCGACCGCTCAGAGGTGCAAACATATATAAGTGAAACTTTAAACGCGTTTTTCTCGAAACGACATTTTCAAATTGCTGACATTATAACTCAACGAGAAATTGACCGATCGACTTCAAATTTAAACTGGATATAGTTGAATACATTTACTATACAATAGACTACGATCTTTTTGATTGGTTGAAAATTGTCAATTTGGCATTAAAAAAAAAACATTTTTTTCGTAAAAAAAAAAACGATTTTTTTTTTCAAAATTACGCCATTTTCTTAATTTGTGATATTTTTCAAAGATCGTAGTTCATTGTATAGAAAATATATTTAAGTTTAATAAACATTTTGAATTTTTTTGATTCAGCTACTCATTCGACCGGAATCATGCCAGCAGTTTAAATACTTTTTTTTCGGCACTTCCGCAGACAGCACATAACTCCGTTATTTTTCAATATTTTTGTAAAAAAAAAGTTTTTTCATATAGCTAAAAATATACTTTATTACGTCCATAGAACGTCGAAACATTCAATCTAGTACTTTCTTTAAAAAAATTCACGAAAATCGCCTAATTTTTCATGCGTCACACTGGTATAGCCCCTTAATCCACAATTTAAAACTCCACTATAAACATATTATACGACAAATCAGTACAAAAATTCACGGAAATAACGCGCTACTCCAATCTTAAGAGAATAGAGACTTCTATAAAGCTTATGGATATGGACAATACATTTCACCCATACTACAAACATTGATGGCCTTACATGTTACAGCCATAAACAACAAATCACTGATTTTATTCCCAAGCTTATATTAATACATTTTACCCAATCTATAAACATGAATAGACTCTAGAAATATGCAAAAAATTAACTTTTTTTTTTAATTTCACACTAGCTGTGCACATTAATTCTACGATACAGTAATTTCCAATTAAATATTTAAAAGTAATGAAAACAAATTATTTTTTATCCACTCAAATTTAGATGAATTAGTAGAAAGTTCGTAGAGTTCGAACTATTTAAGGCTGTGTGCTAAACTGTAACATTTTTCTTTGTGTTGAGTTGAGGCGAAAAAATTTCCTATTGTATAAACAAATTTTACATTTTGCTTTGTCAAATGGAAAGGAAAAATTTGATAGTTGAAGTTCAAAACAAACCCAATTGCGTCTTTTCCATGCTGGCGTTGTTATTTAAATTATTAAATATATGTATTGGTAAAATGAATTGAAAAAAATAATGTTCTTGCTAAAAACTATAGAATATAGGCTACTAAGACTCTACTTCGCTACACATACATAAGTGCATACATACTTATATCCTCATATATACATAAATAAATATACACTAAGATCTTGTGTCAACTTCAAAAATATTATTATACCCTGAACAGGGTATATTAAGTTTGCCACGAAGTTTGAAACACCCAGAAGGAAGCGTCGGAGACCCTATAAAGTATATATGTACATATATAAATGATCAGTATGTTGAGCTGAGTCGATTTAGCCATGTCCGTCTGTCTGTATATATACGAACTAGTCCCTCAGTTTTTAAGATATCGTTTCGAAATTTTGCAAACATCATTTTCTCTTCAAGAAGCTGCTCATTTGTCGGAACTGCCGATATTGGGCCACTACAACATATAACTGCCATACAAACTGAACAATCGGAATCAAGTTCTTGTATGGAAAACTTTCACATTTCACAATGTATCTTCACAAAACTTGACGCAGTTTATTTTCTAAGATAATAATGTGATATTAGAAGAAATTTTTCAGATCGGCTTACTAAAGCATATAGCTGCCATACAAACTGAACGATCGGAATCAAGTTTTTGTATGGAAAACTTTCACATTTGACAATGTATCTTCACAGAAGTTGGCACAGGTTATTTTCTAAGATAATAATGTAATATACGAAGAAATTGTTCAGATCGGCTTACTATAGTATATAGGCTGCCATACAAACTGAACGATCGGAATCAAGTTCTTGTATGGAAAACTTTTGCATTTGAAAAGATATATTCACGAAATTTATCAAAGATTTTTTCTAAGGCAACAATGTTATACGAGTATCAGAAAAATTGTTCAGATCGTTTAACTATAGCATATAGCTGCCATACAAACTGAATGATGCGAATCAAATGCTTGCATGGGAAACTTCCTCATTTGACGATATATCCTCACGAAATTTGGTATGAGTTATTGTTCATAGAAACAATGTAATATGGGAAGAAATTGTTGAGATCGGCTTACTATAGCATATAGGTGCCATACAAACTGAACGATCGGAATCAAGGGCTTGTATGGAAAACTTTCGCATTAGACGTGGTACCTTCATCTTTTCTTGAATTTTCCTTAATCCTTTCATCTTAATTTAATTTTGCTAAATAATATAAAATACTCGGCTAAATAATATAAATTCAAAAGATGTCAAGCACTTACATTATTTAGAGTATCATTTCTGCATTGAATGAAATAAATTATAACATAAGCAAGTGAATAATTATGTATGTATTTTATAACATACTTATTACGTATGCAGTGGTCCACCCAGCTCCCAAGGGTGACATTCGGGTCCATCACAAAAATATCAAAATTTCGCTTTTCATTTGTTTGGCACACAGCCTAAGAAATAAAACTATGAATACTAATTGTTGTATGACTGAGAAAACAAGGCATTTAGCATTTTTTGTAAACACCAGTAACAGGGTGTAAGAAAGTTATATAAAGTTATTTTGTAGAGATAATAGTATAAAAGAAAAAAGCATATGCTATCAATATTCTAAATTTATGAAATTATTTGAGCATACCTTAAATGTGATATCCAAATTAATATTGGTGCTTTAATGGTTTTGTAATATCTTCCATGCTCTCAAATATTTAATTATATTTTATTTTAAATTATATGTAACACCTATTCTATGATTCTACTTCACAGAAAGTGCCCAAACATATTATGGATATTTTTAATACACATGCGCACGTTAAATGCTTTAGTGTAAATTTGTGCTCCGATGACGAAGATAACGCTGAAAATTCATCTGATATTGAAGAAGATGACGATGATGTTATTATCGTGTCCACATCACTAAACACACAAGATAACGTGCAGCCGCCAACAGAAAACCCAAATCAATTTTTCAAAAGCAATGATGAAGAGACATTTTCAACTAAACAATGTAGTAAAAACATAGAACAGGAAGTGTCTTCCAAGCGCGCTTTAGGTCCTGAACCAAATCAATGCGTTAAAAGCAATGAGGAAGAGACATCATCATCTACGCAATGTAGTAAAACCAAAGAACAGGAAGTGTTTTCCAAGGTCGTTTTAGAACCTTGTATAATTGACGAACCAATATGCTTAGATTCGGATGACGATGAAGTATTAATGAATACAGTTCCAAACGAAGGTGAATTATGTGTCGAGGAGGAGCAACTTTTTAAGCGGAGGGGAGATTTTATAGATAAAGTTGAAGAAAGTACAGAAAACAAAAGTGAAGCAATTATTCAAACGAAAGTGAATCATTCAAATGAATTGAGCAAAGTGTGGGGTAAACCAATCGAAGTTGTGCAATTACACCAAATGCAGAAGACAGAATTAAATTTGGAGAACACGAAAATAAATACAGATAGGTGGAAACATATCTCTGAGGTTTTAACAAAGGAAACTGGAGTTGATGTCCAGCAATTGCTAAAAAGTATAAATTTGACTTCGTCACAAACAGAAAAAAATAAAAATAAGTCGCCGAATGAGGATTTTTTTAGTTCACCAAATTGCACAAATAAATCACCGTATGAGGACTTTAATAGTTCACCCCAATATACAAATACAGGTGTACCTCTGACTCCTTATCCCGTAGTGAATGCCAACGTGATACAACCAAATATATACAGTATGCAAACTCCTATATTGCCACCACAAACACCGCTTAGATTAAATTTGAAAGACCCGCGAATCGTTAAATTATTAGAAAAAAGTAATACTTTACAAATGATTTCAATGGGCATGCCTGTAAGAAACGTAACTACAACAACGGAATTACCGAAATTTGAGCCAAAAACATATGGTGATTATAAACGGCAAAAAGCGGAGAGAGCTAAAAAAGCTGAGGAATTGAGGAGAAGAGAAGAAGCGAATAAAGCTGAGGATTTGAAGAGAATAGAGGAAGCAAAGAGTGCTGAAGAGTTAAGAAAAATAGAGGAAGCGAAAAGATCGGAGGAATTAAGAAGAATAGAGGAAGCGAAAAGATCAGAGGAATTAAGAAAAATAGAGGAAGCGAAAAGATTGGAGGAATTAAGAAGAATAGAGGAAGGGAAAAGATCAGAGGAATTAAGAAGAATCGAAGAAACGAAAAAAGCTGAGGAACTGAAGAGAATAGAGAAAGCGAAAAGAGCAGAGAAATTAAAGGGACTAGAGAAAGCCAAAAGAGCAGAGGAATTAAAGAGAATAGAGAAAGCGAAAAGAGTGGAGGAATTAAACAGAATAGAAGAAGCGAAGAAAGCTGAGGAACTGAAGAGAATAGAGGAAGCGAAAAGAGCAGAGGAATTAAGAGGAATCGAAGAAACGAAAAAAACTGAGGAACTGAACAGAATAGAAGAAGCCAAAAGAGCAGAGGAATTGAAAAGAATGGATGAAACGAACAGGGACACTGAAATGTCAAGTGTAAATAATCAATTGGATTCATTTGGTGAGCAACAAACTGATTTAAGAAGTATAATTTTGAATACTATTCTACCATATAGTGACAAAATACTACATGTCCTTAAGAAAGACAACGATTTGCAAGATCTAACCGATAAAATAGCAGCATTGGGCAATTCCAAAAAAGGATCAGATATAAAAACTGACACTAACACAACCGCAGTAAGTCATCAAATATCATCTTTTGCTGTTGCTGCAGTTAATACGAGCAACCAAAATACCGAAAGTGCAAATAACGTTCAAAATGATGTAGAGGAGCAGACAAAATGCGAGCTTTACTCTAAGTACACACAAAAGAGCAATAAGCGTCGGCAAAAAGAGAATAAATCAAAACTTGCTTACAAAAGAATACGAAGTATTTCAACTTCTTCGTCTTCTTCGTCAACAACATCGGAATCGTCGTCCATGACATCGACAACAACATCGCCTTCAACCAGCTCTACAACAACTGCTAATAGTAAGAGAGCAAAAGAGAATCAACCATTGGTTTATGAGCCAATTATAAAATTAAGAAGACTTTCAGCGGAAACCATTTCAAAATACACAAAAACGCCGGCCAGCGCGTCAAGAACTATAAACATACGTTTAGTAGAAGACGTTAGAAGGACGATGAAAACTGTGCATCATTTGGTCAAGGAGAAACCGATCAAACTAAATGTTAAATATAAAAACATCGATATACATATGACCAATACTAATACGAAATTTTGTATGTTGTGTAAATCAAAACCATCAGATTTAACAAATCACTACAAAAGGGTACACAAAATCGAATCTTATGTGGCACGTCTCAGCAGATCGGCCTTACAATATTTGGAAAATAACATTTCATTTGCACAAAAATTAGCACAAAGTACATCACAGAGTGTGAAAAAGTATAAAATTAAATGCGCTTTTTGTCAGGATGAAATCGCAGATAAGTTTATAAATTTTTACAAGCATTTCTCCATACACACCGGCGAATATGCTTTTCAATGTGATGTTTGCAAGTTGGAAAAACCCTACGAATTTGACATACAATCGCATAAATGCCATTCGAAGTCTTGTCGCAATGCCGCTATTCGAACACTCTACCAATATCCCCCAAACGTGCTGGTCATATATTTATATTGTTGTAAAATATGCAATTTCGTACAATTAAATGAAGCAAATACATTTAAACATTTGCGTGATCACCACGATAAACGGCAAGATGATTCGAGTTGCATAACTAAATATATACTGACAGCTATAAATGATGAGGAGACTTGCGAAAAATCCGCTGAATTAGATACAAACTATGATTTACTAATGAAGGATGATGATGTTGAAGATATACAGGTGAAAAATGAGGCCATACTAGAAGATATTACTGAAAAAGAGCAGGTAGAGTCAAATCAAGTGCCTGGTAAGCAGCAAGACTTCAAAGCCACGATTAGCAGCGGCTTAGGAATGGTTGAACTTCCGTATACAAAATACTACAAATACTCCTCTGTACTAAATAAAAATCCAACTTCGGTGCAACAAAATGACGAAAGACCTATAGTTTTGTCATCAGTGGAAAATGTTGTAAATTCAAGTGCTGCGTCGTGTTTAGAGTACATAAAAACGGAATACTCGGACATATTACCGTTACAAAAAGAAAATTATAGTTGTAAGAAACTATTGCAAAGTTCTAGTAAGATTTCTTATCGCCAATATCCAAATGGAGTTTCTTATTTCGGCTTATACAAATGCATGGCCACGGATTGTCTATTCTCGACGGATGCTAAAGAGGAAATATTACAACATCTGCAGGAACATTTGAGCAGTGAATGCCCACCGGAAGACTGTCTACTATGCGGTTACTGTCAATTAGATGCAGAAATTTGCTCAACACCCGAAGAGCTGATTGCACATATACAACAAAAGCATCAGCAATCGCAGTTCCAATGTTCAGTTTGTTGCTATCGCGCTATTTCACCAAGTCATGTTTCAGAGCACTTTAAACATGCACACTCAGAACAAGAGTTGCAGTTTGTATACAACTGTGCGTTGGATATCAATTTAGACACTAGTGCCCCAGCAAATATTGCTGAATTGCTGGAAGAAAATGTGGAACCGCTCGTATGTCCGCTTAAAGGTAAACTGCAATATAAAATAAATGTATGCATAGTACATTACATTGTAATTTTTACTTGTTTTATCCTATAGATTGCGTACAAAGTTTCCAGAGCGTGGGTTGGATGAAAAATCATCTCATGCATGCGCACTCTTTAACAATCAAAAGTGAAAGTATTACAGCACTGGAAAAATATGCGTGTATATTTTGTACAATGAATTTTTTTGATTTGGAGAAGGTCAAGAATCATTTGGCTAGGAATCATCCCGACCAGCAACCTTACGTTTGCGAAAGAGTTTTACTTCCAGAAAAAGAGGTAACATTGTCTTTATGCTTTAATTTATAGTTCTTGGCAATTTAGTTTGTCGTGGTTATAACCATTAATACTCAAAACAACAAACAAAAATAACACGATCTTAAACTTGATTTTGTGTATACGGATTTTTGCCCCTCAGACAATTTTACTTCATATATGTTTGTCGGTATGTGAATCAAATTATATGAGAATGTTTCTAATAGACTCACCTTGTTTGGTATCACTCAATCCACACCTTTCCCGCCTCATAAAGCGAAAGTATTGACTTTTGACAGCTCTGTTTAAATTTCTATAAAAGATGGGTGTATTTTCAAATTTCCTGACCTATATTCTTCACATGTTTTTTAAGTTTCCTCTAAAACTCTTCTTTTTTAGGAGGATTTATTGCAAAATTTAACCATAACATTTGTGTCGCTGCCAACAATACCAGCTGAAAATATCAGGCATGTAAAGGTGAAACAAGAATTCGGTTTTAACTCAACAAATGACAGATCCGTGTTAACGAGAACAGATAAAGCGAGCAATACAACCGACGCGGCTACAGAAAATCAGACTGAGTGTGACACCAAGCCAAATTTAGAGCAATTAGTGCGAACAGCTGAAGAGAGCGTCAAACTGAGTTTGCTCAAATTGATAAAAAATACTGGCATTTCCCCCGATTTACTCTATCATTGCCCACAACTTACATGCGGCGGATTTTTCTCATCCTACGACTTGTGGTATAGGCATATGAGCCTACGGCATTGTTGTCTTTTAAGTATTTGCCCACATTGTACCAATGATAAGAATACCGAGTTGCCATTGCTTGATTTCAAAGAGCACTTCGAACTACACTGTTGTCATCTAAATGGCTGTTTCCATTGCGGGGAAACATTTTCTAATGAGCAGGCAACCAGAGATCACATAACCCTTGCACACACAAACATAAATACAGACTCTGCGACGATACAAACAGCAAAGGTGGCACTCTATTTCAATCAATCATTTAATATATTATTGAAATCGGAGCAAGAGAAGGATAGGTACACCCTTTTGTTGGAGCTGCAAGAAGTGATACAAAATCGTTGTAAATATGCAGAAAAGTTGTACTACGAGTCTTTAAAAACACAGTGGATTGTGCCGGTGACTGCGACGTGGTTGGAAAACTTTCCAAGTTTCAAAACTAATGACCGGATCAAACGGAAGTGCTTTTGTCGAAATTGTCCCTTCCAAACGTATGATAATGAATTATTTTATACACATTTAAGAAAAACTCATCAGGTTAATGATAATAAATTTGTGTGTGCGAAATGTGATTTTCATGTAGCGTGCAAAAACTGGGACCCCATTATAGATCATATAAAAATGCATGTTCTGAATATACACATATGTTCGGTATGCTCATTTTATCATCATGATCGACAAGCAATACGTGCACATTTGTCGCAAGAGCATCGCTTTAGAGATGTGCCGATTGTGACGCTAATACGTTCGTCGTTGAATACTCAAATTTCATTAGCCATTGTATTTGCACAGCAAAGAAAAACATTTTCCACCATAAACAGCTGTTTTTGTTGTGATAAAAGCAATAGTTCGTGGAATGCATTAGCTACACATTTGAGGAAAACTCATCATTTGACGTTGCAATATTTTTGTGAAATCTGCGACGAGTCACTTAAGCTCACAGAATGTGATGTGCATTTTAGCAACTGTCATCCAACAGCAGTGTTAAGGATTCGGTGTCACATTGCAACTAACACTCAAATATCTATGGATAGCGTGATGCCATTCAAACTCACAATCGAATCAAATGCCAATGATGCACTCGGAGTAGCAATTAAAGAAGAACCCTGTGATATTGATATGGATAGTGATATTGAACTAATTAATGACGATGATATTGTCATCGCTAATGATATGCAAATGTGCGAAACTCAGAAAAATCCGACAGTTATAAGATGTGTGAGTGTTGCGAATCTACAAAGTCAGCACACAAATAACGGTAATTTTGAAACGCTTGCATTGCCACAGCGACCACTTCCAGGTGCCGACCCTAAATCGATAAGATGTGTGAGTGTTGCGAATCTACAAAGTCAGCACACAAATAACGGTAATTTCAAAACGCATGCATTGCCACAGCCACCACTGCCAGTTGCCGACCCTAAATCGATAAGATGTGTGAGTGTTGCGAACCTACAAAGTCAACACACAAATAACGGTAGTTTTGAAATGCTTACATTGCCACAACCACCACTTCCAGTTCCAGTATCAATACCACAGTTACAGCCACAGCCAATACAACAACTGCAATTGCAATCACGACTCATTCCACAGTTCGGGGCTCAAACGAGGCATATCAACCCGACGAACGTTACAAATACAAACACGCCATTGTTTACACCGCCATTAGCAAAACATAGCAAAAATCCGAATTTCGCTGGTGACTACAATAACAGGCCTGTTGAAATTTTTGTAAATGGTACAGGTAAGAAACTTATCTAATTTAATAGAATATGTAGAAATTAAGCCGGAATTCAAAGACAAATTATTATATTTATAAATATGTAATGTGCTCACTACAATTGAGTGCAAAGAAATTTGAAGGTATGAAGACATTTGAGACCATATTACTCTTGATCTTCACACACCGAGTGCACAAGCACAGCACCACCACAGTACTTAAATATAAACGCCCAGATTGTTCGTGAAAACCACTCTCGTCAAAAACCAATCAGTCAATTTGAGCTTTCAGAAGAACGTTCCCTCTAGGCTTAAGGAGTTGAGCCATGAACTATTTTTGTTGCGTACTATTATATTTCGAGATCAACCTGCGACCCTTGCGCAAATCCGTTCTCAATATTGCAGCAGGTTAAACTCCAACTTATCCAGAATTGATCCCAACATAAAGAAAAACATGTCCTGCGTGTAACGAGTCCTGGCATGACTCTAATCATCTCTTTGCCCAATGAATCCCACTCATCTGTCACCCGTGACCGTGGTAGAACACGAAGTACATCAACAAATTTAAATTCTAAACAATTTCCTTTTTAAATTTTCAGTTATTTTTTAACAGAACAGATAATTTAGTAAAAATAAAAACAAAAAAAAAGCTAACTTCGGCTGCATCGAAGCTAATATACCCTTCACAGGTGCATTTCTTTTAGTAGCTATGTGTTCAGTTTGTATGGAAGCTATATGCTATAGTAATCCGATCTGAACAATTTTTTCGGAGATTATATTATTACCTTGAGCAGTTATCCATGTCAAATTTCGTGAAGATACCACGTCAAATGCGAAAGTTTTCCATACTAGTTCTTGATTCCGAACGTTCGATTTGTATGGCAGTTATATGCTATAGTGAGCCGATCAGAACAATTTCTTCAGATATTACATTATTTCTTTGAACAATAACTCATACCGAATTTCGTGAAGATATAGCATATGATTCCGATCATTCAGTTTGTATGGCAGCTATATGCTATAGTTAACCGATCTGAACAATTTCTTCGGAGATTACATTCTTGCTTAGAAAATAACTTGTGCCAACTTTTGTGAATATATCTTGTCAAATGCAAAAGTTTTCCATACCAGCACTAGATTCCGATCGTTCAGTTTGTATAACAGCTATATGTTATAGTGAGCCGATATCGGCAGTTCCGACAAATGAGCAGCTTCTTGGAGAGAAATTGAGAGTAGCAAAATTTCAAAACGATATCTTAAAAACTGAGGGACTAGTTCGTATATATACAGTCGGACATGGCTAAATCGACTCAACATACTGATCATTTATATATATAATTTATAGGGTCTCCGACGCTTCCTTCTTGGTGTTACAAACTTCGTGGCAAACCTAATATACCCTATTCAGGGTATAAAAATACAAATATGTAGGTATTTTATTCGTAGTGTGGGAAGGAATATGTTTTAAATTTCTAATTATGCTAAACATGACTACTAACTTTTAGCACTTTCTTCTTCATGTAACAACAAATACAATTATATATTTTTTTTATTTACAGGCAATCGTCTGAGCAATAATTATGCTCTCCAAAATTTTCAACCATGAAAGCGAGAAGGCTTTACGTCCATGGTAAAATTGTGATAAATAAAAAATGCAACTCTACTTACTAACTTAAGTATATGCCATATATGGTATATATATTCAAGAGTTTACAGTTGCTAAAACTAAATGTAAATACTTAAGTTTTATAATTTTTTCAACATTTTAATATGTAGAACTAGATACCTTACGACGATAACATTAAGTTGCGATCTAAATATAAAGCGAACCTAGAATTCTATATTCTGGTCGAAAATATTGCCAAACATTTTGTATTGGTTTGGTTTATATTGAAGCAAATAGCTAAGATCTTTTTCAGTACATTATGCATTTGTATTTATGTTATAAACAACCATATTTGTTTAAGTTTTGTAGTTAAATGAAATAAGTTCTATGAATTTTTTAACTTGCAAATTTATTTTCTTTTTTATGACTTTAAAATTTATTACTTAAAAGTCGCAATAAACTGTTGTGAATATATAAATACTGTTAAGAAGTACGTGTATGTCCTTTAGCATTAACATACATATGAAAGTATAAAATACGACATTTTAAGGAATAAACTACCAAATAAAATTTTTTAAAAAATACCAATTTGAAAATTAAAGTTTTTATACTCATGCAACGTGTTGCTACAGAGTATAATAGTTTCGTTCACCTAACTGCTGTATGTATCACTTAAAACTAGAGATGGAGATAGATATAAGGTTATACATAGTATATGTATATAGTAAATCCGAGTGACTGCCTATCTTTTCCTCCCTGCAAGCTGTCACTTGGGTAAAACTTAAAATATCATGATGAAATTTGGTACACATGATCCCTGGCAAAAAAATAAGGCGAAGATGAGCATAATCGGATTACGGCCACACCCAAAAAATGCCATTAATATGGAATATTTGGACCCCAGTACCTATAGTTGACTTTTTACCGCAATTATCTGTCAATGTGTGAGATTGAAATTCAGCGATAATCTTTTCCTGACAATGGTATGTTCGTGTGCCAAAAATGGGTTGAATCGTGTTCCATATACCTAATACAATGATCTCAATGAAAATGACAGAGATAGCTTTACTGATAACAGTGGATCTTTGTGCCTAAAGTGGATAAAATTGAGCGAAAACTTGACCTAGCCCCCAAATAACAAACCTTTTGCCGAATATGTCAGTCAGTGTATGATTTATAGGGTATATGTGTATGGTGGATGGTGTATAAGTTATATGATATATATGTACATACATATACATATATATATACATATATAATGCAGTGGAGTCCTTTGATCGTTTTCTCTTTTCAAATTACACCTTGTGAATCCTAAAACGGGTAACGTATCACATTTCCGACTGATAAGATGATCTACGGTATCTTCGTAGCAGATTGCCCGGAGAAACCTACTGCTTCGACCGTTCCTTGACCTTTGGTTTCTGCGTTCCAGCATCGAACACTGCCGTGAAGTGGTGTCACCGTTCGCTCGTTTTCCGAAGTAAGCAACGTGGAAAAATCACACCGAAAACTCTATTTTTATATTTCATGCTACATATACCATACATATGTGTATAGTGGCCTTTTGGTATACTGAAAATCGAAGAGACCAATTTTGTTACCCTAACAGTTAGTAGAGCTCCTGTGGTAGAATAATACAAATAGTTATAAAATGATCTTTTATAATTCGAATCTCATTTCTCAGCATGGAGCTTTCTGAAAACTGAGTCCTTTTGATATACCGCCAATGTCGTTCCGATATCTAAACGCAACAGATCCATAATTTGAGTCCACTAAGAACAGTCTACTAGGCAGCATTGTTCAAAAGAACTCGGCAGCATTCCTTAAAAGTATTTGGAAAATGATTCCAGCTGTACAAATTCCGTCATTTCGATTATACACACATCATCAATATTTAAAACACATCTGTTCCGCAGTTAAGATTAGGTTAACGGAACGTTCATAAATATCACAATGTGAATCGTATGGCTAACGATTCGAAGTTAGGTTAGGGTTAGGTTAAAACGACAACAGGGATCTCACTTGGACAGCTTGGAACGTTCTTCCGTTGTGATTCCTAAAACTGCTATGTAACGGGTTTTTCAAAAGTAGACGGAAAGGGACAGCAAACGACGCCAAATTTTTTTCCGCTCTTTTTACATTTCTCTTCAGTAAGGTTTGCCATTTCATCATGGAAAGATATACCATCCAACAACGAGTCGAAATTATTAAGATTTACTACCGAAATTCGGAGTCAATGGCCTCAACTTTAAGACCGCTACGTCAAATTTATGGTGGTTATAAATGTCCTGTCAGATTAACAATTGAGCGTCTAGTGGAAAGATTTGAATCCGCAGGCACAGTACACAATGTTCCCGGGCCAGTCAGACAAAGAAGTGCACGTAGTGTCGAGAATATTGCTGCCGCTAGCGCATCAATTGAGGAAGAACCCAAATGGCTTCTTCAATAAGCAAATTATGTGTTATTGGTCAGGCTGCAATTCACACGTACTCCATGAGTCATCATTGCATCCGAAAAAATTAGGGTTTGGTGCGGTTTATGGGTCGGCGGCGACATTGGGCCGCACTTTTTCCGTGATGATCAAGATCGCCACGTTACTGTGAATGGGAATCGCTACCGCTCAATGATAACCGAAAATTGTTGGTCCAAATTGGATGATATGGACTTGGACAATGTGGGGTTCCAAAAGAACGGCGCCACAAGCCACACAGCGAATCTCACAATCGATTTATTAAAAACCAAGTTTGGTGAACGTGTGATACCCCGAAATGGCGCGGTCAATTGGCCGCCTCGGTCGTGCGTTTTGACGGCGTTAGACTATCTCCTTTGGGGCTACATCAAGTCTATGGTTTATGCCAACAAGCCAGGGACGGTTGATGAACTTTCTACGAATATGGAACATAAAATTGTATCAGTATCGACCGATCGTGGTTGCCATGCAAAAGAAATCGAGTTCCATACATAATGGCATCGAATGTACTTTCATCGGAATAAAAAATTTTATTGATATCCCAAATCGTTTTTGATTTAGTTATAAAAAAACTTTTGTAGCGCTATTATTAAAACCCGTTAATGTTCATAAAAACCCTCATAAATCAACAAACACTTTGAGCCTGTAATAACTTTGTTAATACGGCTAACATCAATTGCGGCTATTTTCCCTGTTTCGCCGGAAGTATGACTGCTGAGAGGTTTCTCGCAAAAACTGGCGTTTGGTTGTTTCCACCTCACCTTCCACTATTCGTCAAGATTTTTAGCCTTACCCTGAATACCTATTGGACAATGTCCTGTTAGAACTCCACGTGCGGCAAATTAAACCTTGCTAAGAACAAGTAGTTCAGTGGATTTCTTGCGTTCTTTCTAGGTATTTGTTGACAACGCTTGCTACGATACCACGTGATCTATAGGTTCAGCGCTTGTAGGCAAGATCCAGCTCTCTCCAGATTTCTCTTGCGAGCTCATCGACTTTGCAGTTGCGGAATCGTTACAACGAAGCACCCAAACGAGTTCGAGAAAGAAGTAAATTGTTGCTATTGGTAGGAAGCACAGATACTACTCGACTAACTTTGAGCGAGTTAAGGAATGTATTCCTTATAATTGTAACAAACATCAAATCAACCTTTTGTTTCAGTAAACAGAATGCAGAAACAACCTTGAGTTGGAACAACTGAAATACACTATCACTACAACAAACAATCCTAAACAAACAAGTATCAAAACAACATTGAGTTAAACAAACTTATCTTAAAACAAAGAAAATGTATCTAGGCAAACAATATATATGTAAACAAACCTAAACAAATAATACAATCTGTATTTAGACAAACTATCAACTAGTAATAAGTAAACATACTAGTTAGTATAAATAGAAATAAGAAACATGTAATTAGTTAGTCTTAAGAGTATAAATAAAGAGTACACATTTCGGTGCAGCTCAAAATATATTCTTTTGACTCATTTTTCTTATGGTAAAAATTAACAAGCGCACAGTGAGCTCAACGCTGTTGAATGCTGACTTCCCTGCACTTCGATGCAATACGTCTACAGCTATCTTAATTGACGGAAGACGCTTATTACAGAAAACTTAATTTGTGAAGCAATAATTAAAATGAATTTAAACACGCAAATCATCGAATGTTACCATTTTACTTATTAGTTGCATTCTTATTAATTTGAAGTTGTACAAAACTACGCGTGTTTCCGGTAATGCAAACTGCTTAGTTTGTTTAATGTAACCAATTCGAAAAAGCGAATCTGGTATCTTACATTGTAAGTTATTTATGTTGAATATAATTTTAATATTATTGCTTTATTATATTTATGGATATATATGGATAGTAAAAATAGATTGCGTAAAATTTTGGAATAATCTTTTTGACTTTAGTTACCAATCAATAAAATTAATTTTTTTAGACGGTTCATTCTCTTTGTGTACTTTTCTTGTTGAAATCGATATCTTGTATTCGTCTGTGAGAGTATTATTATATTTATACTAGGGGATCCTGCCACGCGTTGCTGTGGTATACATTATACAATTTCATATAATAAACTACAGTGAAAATTATATTTACGAATTAAGGCGAAAACTTTTTTTTCGGTATAAGAACCCAAGGGATTGTAAATACTTGAGATTTACTTTAGAAGATGTTCATACAAATAAATTTCGTGGAAAATTTAATTAAATAATAATTTAAGGCTGCTTTCTCAATGTCTGGTTACCAGCCGTTCTGTCCAGTTAATAGAGTTGTCCGCTTAAAAGAGTGTCCATTTAATAGAGCTTTCACTGTATTTTTTATTTATGAATTGTTTTGACTATCCTATCTTTTAAGTTGGTTCAAATTGGACACAGTGTGCAAAATTTTACTAAAATCGGTTCAGTAGTTTAGGAGTCCATCGCGGACAAACAACGTGACACGTACTTTTTATATATAAAGATTTCACATATTTTTATTTTTGCAAATGCAAATTTTCACATGCGCAGTTCTTAGCAGTTTCATGCAAGGGCATCAGCCAGCATTAAACCAGTAGTGCTAACTGCGCAGTGTTGCCAATTTTTTATTGCATTTCCAAAAAAGCTCTACCCACCACTGGAAATCGCAACACAAGTCAGTAAAAAAAAAACAAGAAAAAACGTTAAATTCGTCTGCACCGAAGCTAATCTACCCTTCACAGATGCATTTGTTTTAGAAACTATGTGTTCAGTTTGTAAGGAAGCTATATGCTATAGTAATTCGATCTGAACAATTTTTTCGGAGTTTATATTATTACCTTAAGCAGTTATCCATGTAAAATTTCGTGAAGATACCACGTCAAATGCGAAAGTTTTCCATACAAGTCCTTGATTCCGATCGTTCGATTTGTATGGCAGCTACATATATTCCATAGTGAACAATAACTCAGACCGAATTTTGTGAAGATACATTGTCAAATGTAAAAGTTTTCCATACAAGAACTTGATTCCGATCGTACAGTTTGTATGGCAGCTATACGTTATAGTGGTCCGATATCGGCAGTTCCGACAAATGAGCAACTTCTTGAAGAGAGAAAATGACTTTTCCGAAACTTCAAAACGATATCTTAAAAACCGAGGGACTAGTTCCTATGTATACATACAGACAAACGGGCGGACAGACGGACAGACAGACGGAAATGGCTAAATCGACTCAGCTCAACATACTGATCATTTATATATATACTTTATAAGGTCTCCGACGCTTCCTTCTGGATGTTACAAACTTCGTGACAAACTTAATATACCATGTTCAGGGTATAATAAATGTGGTTCTATTATGTATCCATTAGATATGTACACACACATACATACATATATATTTACTTTATTTTTCCAATTAACTATTACAGACAAGTATAATTTTAGAGTATTCTTAATTAAGTAATTATCAATAAAATAAAACTTAAATATTTTGTTATGCATAAAAATCATTTACATTCAATAAAATGATTGTGTTAGTATATATTAACTTAAGCGTTATTTTCTTTTTTGTGATAAAAAACATTTATTTAAATTCATAACTTCAATATTTAAGCTAATCAAATAAATACTTATTATGTAATAAAAAAAAAACTAAGCCTATAAAATTCACAAATATATTGCAAACTTCTTTATTTTGAGCGTTTCGATTCATTCGAGCCCATATCTTTGGACATAATTTCTGGCATTTTTCGTTTTCCTTGTTGTTGCACTCTGGTGACAGTCGTTCCGCCGCCACTAGTAATTAAAAGAAGAAACAGTAGAATTATTAATAAATTTTATTTAAATGGATATGTATGAACACAATTGTAAGCACGGTTTCGAATTTTTATTTCAAGTATTTTGGGTTAGAAGTTCAAAATACCAACATCATTTATTTAAAATTATATGTTTGGGATTAAAAATTAATTTTTTTTTAATTTAATAGAAAGAATGTAAAAATTATTTGGAATGATGAGAAGGTTGATACAAGACTGTTGTTTGGTATCATTACGAATCACATTACAGAGCTGAGAAAATTGCTGAAATCGGATTATAACCCAATCAGACTAAAATTGTCCAAGTCCCAGATGCTGACTATGGGGGATGGTGAATATGGGGCCCAGTTCCTAGTTACGATCGAAAATGTCGGTCAATATCTGAGACATATTATTTAAATTCTGCAGAAATAGTATGCTTGCATGTCAAAAATGGGTTGAATCATGTTAATAATTCCCTTACCTCCGTATACTTAAATAATATAAAGATTTTCGGACTTTTAGTTTACTTTATGCCGCATATATCGATCAATATTTGATTTATCGTGATTCTTTGTAAATAAAAACGTAAGTCAACAGTTCTGAATTTATTTAAATGTTAGTAAGCCCGATGATTGCTAAAATCTCTTCTTTCTGATGGAATTAAAAATATATATATGTATGTATAAATACATTACTTTGGTAAATTTTCTCAGAAAATGACAAAAAAATATCCCAACGTTTCGGATGGGTTTTATCTTAAACTCACTGCACGGAACCTCACGCTTTCCCCCACCAAATCCACAGCGAGGTTTTAGGTGTAACTTTTGATAGTCTATGCTCCTTCATTCCCCATACGACCGCGATTAGCGCCAAGGTACAGAGCAGCAACAAAATCCTCAAGTCGCTAGCCGGCAGCACATGGGGAAAAGACAAAGAAACGTTGTTGGCAACATACAAGGCATTGGTTGGCCGGTCTTCAATTACGCCGCACCAATATGGTCGCCTGGATGCAGTGGCACGCAGATGAGGAAACTTCAGACATGTCAGAACAGTGCACTCCGGACCACAACAGGATGCCTCTTGATGTCTTCCATCGAACACCTACATAGTGAGACGCTTATGCTCCCAGTTAAGGAGCATAATGAACTCCTCTCCAAGCAGTACCTGCTATGATGTTTTCGTAGAAATCACCCTTGCAGCCACCTGCTTGGAGCGGAACCGCCTTCTAGGAACATCAAGAGGTATTTCCTTAACAACGTCGACGCCATCCGACCGGACTTCGGACGCAACTAACTTCCGACAGGCACTAACCGTAATTCACAGTGGAGCTATCAACACCTTCACCGATTCCTTTCCAGTGAATGGCGTTCTTAGAGTCAAATCACCACCCATCGCAGACGAAGAGCTCGAATTGCCGCGAGAAATGCGAGTGACCCTAGGCCTCCCGCTAGATAACGTCGACGACAACATGGATAACTCTTACCATCCAAACGGGGATTGATATACCGTTAAAACAACAACAACTATACTGGCCAACGAGTTACGCCAACTCTCACATACTACGTGTAATGACTGTATTATATTTTAATTTTAACAAACCTAATGCCGAATTGGTCGATCAGCGCGTGTATATTAAATTACTTGAAAATATGTTCTCGAGTGTATTTAGGCAATGGCAAAGATTAATGCAATAAGACGGCAGAGACAAATTTTCTTAAAAATTATACTTGTATTAACGATTTAGCGCTGAAAATGAATGGATTTTGTTTAGACTTTGATCTAAACGTCATATCCCTAATATAATGAATTCCGATCCTCTGGTTGACGTTTTCCACAGCAACTCAACATATTAATTTAGCCGTTTCAATTGAAATCGCGAAGTAAAATATAGCAATAAAACTCAGTGAGTAGGTCATAAATAATATAACTTATCAATATATAAAATTTGATTGCAATCCATTCACGATTTCGTCAAAAAATGAATGTTGAGTTCTTTTGAAATATATTTTAAATGGAATTTTGCAAACACCTCTTAGTATTTCCCCAACTTGGTTCCTTCCAAGTTGCTAGAATATGAAATGTTCTGTTACACCCGAACTTAGCTTCTCCTTACTTGCTAAATCTGATTTTGAAAGTAAAAAAATAAATTTTAATTTTTTCAATATGCTTTTACAATTAAATATTAAATTTTTAATCCCAAACAATTTGTATTAAAAATTGGAAATGAACATTAAAAATGGAATTTTTAACCCCAAACAATTTGAATTAAAAACAAGAAAAAAACGTTAACTTCGGCTGCACCGAAGCTAATATACCCTTCACAGGTGCATTTCTTTTAGTAACTATGTGTTTAAGTAAATCTAAAGACGTGACCGGCCAGTGGTTTTCATCCAAATTTTGAATATATCTCGTTAACTGAAAAAGTGCAAGCATTTGACTTCGATCGTTCAGTTTGTATGGAAGCTATAAGCTATAGTAATCCGATCTGAACAATTTTTTCGGAGATAACATTATTACCTTAAGCAGTAATCCATTTCAAATTTCGTGAAGATATATCGTCAAATGAGGAAGTTTCCCATGCAAGCATTTGATTCCGATTGTATGGCAGGTAATATGCTATAGTTAACCGATCTGAATAATTTCTTCGCATATTACATTATTATCTTAGAAAATAACCTGTGCCAACTTTTGTGAAGATACATCATCAAATGTGAAAGTTTTCCATACAAGAACTCGATTCCGATCGTTTAGTTTACATGGCAGCTATATGTTATAGTGGTCCGATATCGGCAGTTCCGACAAATGGGCAACTTCTTAAAGAGAAAATGATGTTTGCAAAATTTCAAAACGATATCTTAAAAACTGAGGGACTAGTTCGCATATATACAGACAGACGGACATCATTAAAATATCATCATTTAAATATATACTTTATAGGGTCTGCGACGCTTCCTTCTGGGTGTTACAAACTTTGTGGCAAACTTAATATAAAAAATTAGATGTAGAAATTGAAAATCTAACATTAAATCTGAAATATTTTAAAGTACAAATTTTAACCATTGGACAACCTACCCTTTTGTTGGAGCACCAATTACAAACTTTTTCTGATTAATACAAGTCTCCAGAATGTACTTGTTGTCACTGGGCGACGACGACGAGGATGATTGCTTCGAAGAACTGGGCTGTATTTTAAGTGTACCCGCACCTAAGGGCGCTTTATGCACTTGAACGCTTGTAGCAGATTTTGCTGGTGTAATGAGCGTGGGCAAACGCTTGTCCATAGCGAGTGCCGCTTTGCGGGCATCACTTTGCAACGTTTGTACGCCAGGTTTAGTTGGAGGCGTTTGTAGATTACCATTGAGAGCTTTGACAGCGGCAAGTGTTGTCGGTAATGAGTTCTGTGTCGTAGTTGTTGTTGTCGTTGATGATTTTATTGGTTGGATCTGCACACTTGGCGATTTGCGTTGAAGTATATTCTTATTTTTCATCGTCAACAATTTCGACGCAAGTTCGGCCGCGCTCGGCTGAAAGGAATTTTGTGCGCTTTGCGCAGATGTAGATGTTGATGCGGATTTCAATATTGACTCTGCGTTTGGCGTTAACTTCGTTTTGGTCATTGCATTTGTGGGCTTCGATATGGTACGATTTAGGGATTTTTTGTTGTTTTCAAAAAATTTACTCGCCGTAAAGGGTAGCGTGGGTGTGGGCGATTCACTTGTGTTGTTCGCACTTGACGCCACTTTATTGTTGGTGGGATTTTTCGTTTGCAACTTGCTTTGATTGAAAGTCTGCTGCTTGTGAGCGCTACTGGTGTTGGTATTTGTAACAGCAGTTAATGAAATGCTTGGTGAGATATCACTAAGATGCTTTGGGATGCTCGTGGATCCAGGTGGGCTGGTCGTGGGTATTATTTGCATTTCAGGATTCGTGCTCATGTTATTATCGCTTGGTATTTTAACGCTTGTATTTTTATTTGTAAAAATACTTGATCCACTGGGCGCGTTGCTGGTTTTGAAAGATGTTTGAAAACTTGCCAAAGTTGGCATGCCGCTTTGTTGTTGCTGTTGCGTTTCTTTTGCAGATTTCTGATTGGGTGTTAGACGTTCGTCGATTAGGTTCGTTGTATGCGTTGTGTGCGCCACATCGCTGGGAAAACTACGTTTGGAAGCAACTTGCGGCAGTGGTGAGCTACGAGCACCGCTCGAGTTTGTCACCGAAAAATTATTCTTACCTGCAATGGACAACGACAAATCTGTTGCTGTTTTTGGTGTTGTTTTATCGGCTTGTGATTTCTGTGCCGGCGGTTCCATAGCCTTTGGAGAAGGACTATTTAAGCTGGTTAAAGCGTTTTTGTCGAAACTAAGATTGGTGGGCGATGGGTACAGCGGATTACGAAACTGGTTCACGGGTGCGTTAGTAGCACCCTTTGATTTATTGCCATTGCCCGAAAAATCATGTCTGTAATTGACTAGGCTTTTCAAGCTATTTTCATACATTTGATAGTCGTAATTCGCCTGCAGGCTACTCGCTGTTGGCGGCGTTGTTGATGGGTAAGTGGGTGAGTTATGTTGCCTAGGCGGCAATGTTGGCGTATTTACATTGTGCGACATGTGATTGCCAACCGCGCCCAAGCCAAACATACTCAAATCACCGAGCGCACTGAGCGGATTTGTTTGCAGTGGATTGCTGTGCATATTCAAGTCGGGTATGAGCGGATTCGTGGCAAGAGATTTCGGTGGATTTTGTGCGTATGGCGTGCCGAACGCTGCACCTCCAAGCGAAGTACTTATGTCGGGATAAGGAAATGTGCCCTCCGCGATTCTTTTTCGCATTTCCAAATATTGCTGATTGGTAGTGTAATTTCCCAAATGCGAAAGATATGGCAAGTATGAGGAAAGTGCCGCAGGCGAATAATTACCGTAATTGAAGAGTGCCGACATTTGCTAAAAGATTGTTGTAAATAATAAAGAAAATAAACATTTTCAAATATCAGTAGTACCACTTACATTGAAAGCATTTAAAGAACCCATGTACGAAGGAAACTTTGGTGCTGAGAGATTGTTTTGCAGGCTGCCAAATATAAATATTAATTATATTTATTATATAAATTGTTAAATATTACATTTTAATATTTATGATTTTTTATATTTATTTTATAAAGTTTAAATGAATACGAGGAAACTGTAATATTTGGGTTTCGTTTGGGATGAAATTGTTTAACAAAGTTTTCTCATGCTGATTTATTGTTTATAAAGATAAATAAAAAACTGTCTAAACTTTGTAATAACTAGGTAAAAATTAAAATTCTACCACACAAAATATTTATACACCAAAAATAGTTATATTACTATACCACTGCGTTATAAAAGACAAATTTTGCAATATGTTGACAATAAATAAGCTCTTTCTATTAAAGCGTAAAAATCTTGTTCATTACTCACTCATCCGGATTTGGCAATTCGCGAGTTTCTGCAAAATATATTGGCATTAGTACTTTAATTTCAATAAAAAAAAATTAATAAATTTGTACATACCAGTACTTAATTGCTGATCTCTTTCATATGCGGCCCAAGCATCTTGTTTCTCCTGTTCGCTTAATTCTTGTTCCACTTTATTTTCGAGTAAACTATCATGTTCGTGATATTTATACACCAACGAAGGATAATTTAACAGCAAACTAGCTAGGATGCTATCTTGCGGGCAATCCGGCATCGGCCTATTTTCATAATCTGGTTGGGTTAAACTAGAATGAGGAAAATTTATTGTTTACAAGCAATGTACTCGATTTATATGAAAATTATACCTGTATAATTCGGTTAACTCCGCCATGCTGTAATGTCGATCGATTTGTTGTTCATCCACAACTCTGAAACTCATGGCTTGCTTTGTTACCGATCTCGAGTATACTTTTTCTTCCATCGTACCCTAAGTTTAATTGAAAACGAAAAAAATAGTTAATAGTTTAATGAAAAAATATATTACTTGGAAATTAATAAAACAAATTTGTAATCCTAAAAATCAATATTTTTATAGGTTATGTACCTTCAAGTTATTTGATCAAAAATAAAGACATACAAAAAATAGTCTTACCATCGCTAGTAGCCGGTAAATGTAGCAATTTTTCTTTTGGCCTAAACGAAATACACGAAAAATATTTTGCTGATCGTTCGATGGATTCCATGATGTATCTAGTATTATCACTCTATTAGCGCCGGTTAAATTAATGCCCTGGCCGCCCGCCCTCGATGATATTAAGAAAACGCGCGCTCGTTTATTCGAAATCGAATTGAATTGTTCAATCATTTCATGGCGTATCAACTTCGGCGTTTTGCCATCTAAACGATAGTAATCCTTTCCGAGTATCCATGTGTTTTTGACTTGATACCCTTGCGACATTTCTACACCAAATAAATTAGAATATCATTTATATTTACATAGAATAATGTCATGTCATATTAAATACATACTTAATTCATTTAAGGTATCTCGATCTTTGTCATTCATTTTTTTGAAAAAGTATTCCACAACATTTAATACTGCTACAAAAGCGGAGAATATCAAACTGCAAGTATTTGTTATATTTTAAACAAAAATTCGCATGTAAATTTTAAACTTAAGACAGACAACTTGCCATTTCTCGCCCTTTTCTTCGCACATACGTAATATTTCAAACATTGTACGTAGCTTATTGCTAGGCAATATGGCTTCTAAATCCTTTTCTGTAAGTAAACTACGCCACCAATCGTTCGTCACAGATATAACACCAGTTTGACTGTCGTAGACGTCGTCAGGCTGATCGTCGTCTGAGTTGACAGCCTGATTTTTTCTCGGATCTTTTTTATGCTTTTGCTAAAAAATTAAATGTTTACATGTTTTAAAAATTTCAAATGGTTACATTGCACTACTCACAGCTGTCGCATTTTTCCACGCATCCTCTAATACTTTTGGATGAGTCCAAATCTATAAAAACTTGTAATAATGAATAAATTAAGTAAAATAACCTCCAAATTACTCACCTTTCGTAAACATGTGTAATCTGTTATCAAACCTTTGCCTCTATCATCCTTTTTCGAAATTATAGCTAAACTGTGTTCATAAAGCACCGTCTGTAAAACCAAATTTGAAGAATTTTAATATTTAAGTATTTTTTTTTTCCTGATAGATGATTTCATTTATAATACTCTAAGTCCATGAAGTTTGGAACATCCAGAAGGAAAAGTCACAAACCGTTTAAAGCATGTAGTGTACAAATGATCAGCGTGACTACGTGTTTAGCTGGTCAAGTCAATTTTGCTATGTTTGTCTGTCTGTCTACATACACGAGAACAAGTCTCTCAATTTTTTGACATCTTACACATCTCCAAATGGGTTGTAGTTGATCGACTTCTCCGGAGTCCGAAATATGGTTATCTGTAGTACTGGATTCCAGCATTGGAAAATTCATCAATCTACCTGGCTATCTCTGGATCGAAAAGCCATCACCCATATCGATCATATTGTGATAGACGGAAGACGCGTATCCAGTGTTTTAGACGTGCGTACGCTCCGAGGTCCACTATCTCGTTGCAACGAAGTTACGCACTCTCCTCTTCTCGCTCGTCAACAAGGAAGGTTCGACATCGAAAAGCGGCAATCACAACAGACAGCGGAACGATTTTCTGCACTCCCGGTCTCTGAGAGCACTCACCAGCAACTCCATGTAAGGGAACTGTGGTACGATATTTCAAGCTCCTTACGTATAGATGAAAACGAAACCATTGGTGTGTCGCAGTGGAGTGAAAACAGACTGCCTACCTCGCAAAGTTACAATCGACCACAACACGTGCGGAATGGGATAGATACCGAAAGCTGAAGAGGAAAGCCAGACGCAATTGCAGACAAAAAAGAGAGAGACCGAAATGTATGAGTACGAAGAGCTTGACAAGCTCACCGACAGGGGTTATGCTTGAAAATTCAACTAAAAGATGCGACCACTAACAGAAGATATCAAGACCGGAGCATACTCTTGTAGAACCACCAGGTTAGATCTAGTGACTGATTCCCAGAGCATACTGAAATTATGGATGGAACATTTCTCCGCCTGCTGAAAGGCAGTGAAAGTTAACACCAAGAGATGGTGAACCCGTTTCCCCAATCGATGACGACGGAGCGGACGTTCCATTGCCCAACCATGAAGACGTTCGAATATCAATTACCCGTCTGAATACCCAATCCACAAAAAGAGAGATCCCACAATCTGCGCCAACTGCTGTGGGATAAGCCTCCTCAAACATATAAAGTTCTATTGAGCGTACTTTGTGAAAGATTAAACCCCACCGTCAACAAACTGATAGGACTTTATCCGCTTCAGGCTTCAAGCCTAGAAAATCAATAACTGACCTGATATTGACCATGCGCCAAATCTGGGAAAAGACGCGTGAAAAGAGGATCGACACATACCACCTCTTCGTCAATTTTAAAGCTGCTTTCAGCAGCACGAAAAGGAGCTGTCTGAATCCCCGCAAAGCTAATACGGCTGTGTAAACCGACGTTGAGCAACACCTAAAGCTTCGTCAGGATCGGTAAGGGCCTCACCGAGCCGTTCGATACCGAACAAGTTTTCAGACAAGGCGACTCCCTATCTATACTGGAGAAAATAAATCGAGCTCCAGAGCTGAATAGAGAAGGTACAATATTCTACAAGAGTGTATAACAGCTGGCGTACACCGATGACATTGATATCGTTGGCCATAACAAATGCTGTCTACGCCAATAAAGTTTTTTCTCTCGAAGTAGTTGCCAACCGCTCATACAGGATCACTATAGGATATATCTGTCATACAAACGGTGCGATCAAAATAAATCTCTGTATGAAAAACTTTTTTATTTAAAGGGATTTTTTCGGGAAATTTTACGTGAATGGTTGTCCAAAGCAAGGCTACAATCTTTGAACAATTCTTTTTAGATTGGACTACTGTAGCATATAGCTGTTACTTTAGTTTGACAAATTATCTTCACTAAATTTCGCATCGATTATTGCGAAAGGCAATGGTACAACCTCCGTACATACTGTTTGGATCGGACTACTATAACATATTACTGTCATACAAATTGATCGATCGAGATCAAGTCCTTGTATGGAAAACTTTGTTTCAAACTACGCAAATTTAGCATGGATTATTATCCTAGACAATGCCAAAATCTCCGGCCAAAATTTTTTAGATCGAACCATATATATATATATACATACATATGTATATACATATATATATGTATATATATAGAACGACCAAAGGTACTTGTTTTAATTAAACTCTTTTTATTTCATAAAAATTTAGAAAATATTATATCCAAATTCCGGGGACTAGTTTACACTTACCTGAACTTTTGTCATTGGCACAAACAGCACGTATTCGTATTTTTGCGGCAAGAAGGTTTTTAAGAGCTCAGCTTCTTTTCTCTATGACAAAGCATAAAAATAATATTATATATACGTATTGCATATACAACAACTATTGGCTATTAGTTTCGGTGTATTCCACTCACCTGCACAAACTTAGAAAGTTTCTTATGTAGCACAAAGGACCGTTGTTTCATTACTTGTATGTCCCTTTTGCTTGAATCCTTGTGCTGGCCATTTTTAATTGGATTGGCGTATAGGTTAGCGAACTCTTTTTCAGTACCCAGAAATAGTGGTTTTATGAAATTCACCATGCTGTAATCTAGAAATATGTTGAAATAAGTATTAAAGGGTATTGTATGTAGTGGGATAATCCTAGAATAAGGAAGACGTAAAAGTTGTTTAGAAAAAATAACAAAGTTAACTTCGGCTAACCGAAACTATAAAACCCTACATCTACCTTTAGCATTTTTATTTTTTTTTTAATCGGTCAGTTTAAATGGCAGTTATATTCTACAATGGTCCGATATGGACAATTTGTGCGGGAATAGAAGCGTTGTCTTAGACAACTTGTCAAATAGGACCATACCAGAAATTGAATTAAATTGCTTGTTGTTGTTGTTGTAACGGTTATATAATCCCCACTTGAGTGGTAAGGTCCGGGAAGGTTGCCATCGAGCTAATCTAACGGTAGTTTTGCCAACGTGCTGCTTCCACAGGGTCGGACCATTGGGAGAGGAGTATTAGATGAGTCGGGTAGCTGGACATTCGAAGAGTTCGTTAGAGCCATACGGGGACTGGTTAAATGCTGGACATATGTATATTTGGTATGTCGGGGTCAATTCCGGAAAAGTAGTAGTTTAATCTACTACAGTATCCAGACACCAATCACTGAAAGGGAAAGGGAGTCGATGAAGGTGTTAACGGCTCCACTGTAAATCTGAAATCTGGTCAACGTACTGTCTAATGACGTCAACGAGGTCAAGGAAAGACCTCATTAGAGTGAAGCAGGAGAGGTGATAGAAATCACTGCCTCTGGTGGTTGAGGAAGTTTCGAAATGTAGAAATGAAACAGGAACGACCACTCAGGTAGTTCGAAGTCCACCAATTCAATATCCTAGGGTAGCGTTGTGTGGTTGACTGTTTCAAAAGTTGTCCAACGCTACGAGGATCGTCCTCTCTGACAAATGCTTCTTTGGGTTAAATGAAAAATTTCATATCGATATCGCAAAAAATGAGGACATACATATTGACAAGCGGACATCGTTAACACGGCTCAACCCGTCACGCTGATCATGTGCGTTAAAAAATCTAAGTTTCGGTTTATTTTTGGTAAATAAAAAACAAATAAAGAAAGGAAAAAGGAAATAAAGCAAATAAAAAAAAATAAAAAAAAATAAAAAAAAATAAAAAAATAATGCAAATAAAAAAACTATAAGTTTTTGTAATTAAGAAATTATATTGTGGATTTGTAAAACAGAAAAATAATTACGTCAATAGTAATTTTATTTAAAAAAAAATAACTTGTTTTGTTGATTTGTAAAAAAACATAATAATTTTTAAATGTTATAATAATTAAAGAGTAGTAACTTTTTTGTAAAAAAACATAAATTGTTTTGTTGATTTGTAAACCAAAGAATAATAATTTTAAAAAGTTATGTCAAAATTTTTAGTTAGAAACTGTCAGCATATCAAACATTAAATTCCTACCGTGCATAGGAATTCTATACTTACATTCTTTTAAATTGTTCTGTATTGGAGTGCCCGTTAAAACGATTCGCTTCTGAGTTTTAATTTGTGATACAGCCAAACTGATTGCTGATTTGCTGTTTTTAATAATGTGACCTTCATCGCATACCACTAAATCGGCACCTTTAATGATATTATTTGATTATAATTATCAATTAATAACTTGAATAAACGAAAATACCTGGACTTAACAAATACTTGTCGACATCGTTGCGTATGCTTTCCAAGCGTGACTGAGCAATACTTCGATTCTTATATGAATGATAGAAAACCAGTGTTCTAAAAGCCTCATATCCAATTAGCAATATACCAGCCGCATTTGCAGTAGCTTGAGACCAATCTTTAAGTATTTGGATTTTATCGTTGATGTCACTATGGAAATTTCGTAAAATAAATGAATAAATAAGTAATATTAATCTAGAGTAACATTGCATTTTAACATACGACGTATCATGAAATGTATAATATTTCGGTTTTAGTGGACCTAGCCAACGATCAATTTCATCGGCCCAATTCATAACTGTGCTTTTAGGGCATAATACAAGTACTTTAGATGTCTTCAATTCCTTATATGAAATAACTGTATGCAGTAACGCAATTAGCTGGAATATAAACAGAGACGCATATTTATATTTATTACAGTGATTTCTAGCATTATCACTTTACCTGTAGTGTTTTTCCCAAACCCATGCAATGCGCTAAAATACAACCAGAGCCAGAGCTTTTTTTAAGTGCCTCAACGCCACCATAACAGGAATCGTACATAAATTTTACACCGTCACGCTGATGTTGTTTCAAATATTTCACTATATCCGGATGTACTTTAATGAAGGTTTTCGTTTCATCATTGTAATCTAAAATTAAATTGTTGTCGCCTTGTACATCGGGTCGCTCCTTCAGTAATTTGGCCAACACTTTGTGTTTTTTCTCCAAACGTCGTATACGTTCTGTTTCGTTGCGTTGTGCTTCACGTGTTACCGTTGCTAACTGTTCCGGACGTAACATTGGTTTGATACGTGATTTAGACTCGTCTACTGCTTCCACATCGGACGATTCACTTTCCGAACTAAGACTTATAGAGTCACACAGTCGATTCATTTTCTTTCTCTTCTCAACAACTGATAGCATTTTCTCCAAGGATTTTGGTTTACTTTGTTTTTGTGTTGACGCCACCATTTCATCGAGTACTTCGCAATCAGAATTTTCCGATGAATTCGTCTTGTTTTTATCACTTGTTGTGTTTTTGGCATCAGTGATTTCCTGTTCTGCGGGTGTTTTCATATCCCCCGTTTTATCATATACTTCAGTCTCTTCGTCGCTTTCATTGACATTGAAGTTCTTCAGAAATCTCTCAACTAACGGTGAACTACTACCTTCATTGCTAGATAGTATCTCCTCTATATTATCACTGACATCCGATTCGGACGTTTCGCTATCGGATTCACTGAGCAATTGTTGCTTTACATTCTCATTGCATCGCTTCAAAAACTGTTTTTCCGTTATAATCTCTTCCTCACTCTTCGGAAACAAACATATACAAAAAAAAGTGTGTCAGTTAATGTTACATGAAATTAAAAAATTAATCTTTTTACATGGTTTATTAAATTTGCGACAAAGTTTGTAACATTCAAAAGGAAACGTCAGAAACCCTTAAAATTTGTATATAAAAGATCAGCGTGACGAGCTGAGTCGATTTAGCCATATCCGTCTACCTGTTTGTCCGTCTGTCTTTCCTTCTGTCTATATTACGCAAACTAGTCTCTCTGTGCTTGAGATAATGATCTGAAGTTGTACACATGTTCTTTTATATCGAAAAAGTTACTTATTTGTCGGAATCACCGACATCGGACCACTTTAGTATATACATACATATGTAACTGCCATACAAACTGAATGATCAGAATCAAGTTCTTGTATGGAAATTTTTTTATTTGACGAGATATGTGCACGAAATTTGGCATGGATTACTCTCCAAAACAAAGTTACAATCTCCTAATAAATTTTTCAGATCGGACACCTATAGCATATAAGTGAAATTCATATGGAAGCTTTTTTATTTGTGAAAGATATAGCTTCTGCGAAATGAAAGTTAACATTTTTTCTTGTTTTTTCCCTAAATGACTTACTTCGCTTATGCTCGCGTCGGAAAATATTTCTGGCTGAATATCGTCATCAGTGTAATCATCAGCTATATCTTTGTTTTTACTGGTAGTAGATTTTGTTTTAACTTTTTCATTTAAGTCTGCCGATTTTGGTGCTCCAAGATTTGTTCGCTTTATCAGCCCATTCAAATTAATTAATCTAAATTGTCAAGTAAATAAATATTATTTAATTAAAGCAGAAATATTGTTTCACAATTAATTGTTACCGTTCAATTTCTTTGTCGCCTTCATTTTGAGAATTCTTACTACTCAAAGTTTTTCCCGCTGAATTTTCTTTGTCGCTTTCATTCTGTGCACCGTTTCGCACAGAGTTTCCATCCGTACTACTCTTCTTACGTTGCCAAGTATCTCGTTCCTCGCTTACGTCGCTATCACTTAAATTATTTTTCTTATTTACATTGCGGATGTTAGTGAAATTCTCACTGCAAAAGGTTTCCGTTTCGAATATTTCAGATTGCGTATACTCCGCCAAAGGTACACCATCGTCATATTCCGCAGCAATGCTTTCTTTTTTATGTGCACTAAGCATTTGCGTTCCAGCATTTACTTCCGAATTTTTCGTTGAGGATTTTATGCGAATTCTATTTCCTGGTAATTTTATAAAAGCTTCCATCTTACTGGTGTCACTTGAACTGTCTGAATCCGTAGCATCTAATAAAATGTGCTTATTACTTTGATTAAGTTTCCGTAATTTATTTTTAGATAATCTATTGTCCGTCTGCATCGACTTATCCTCATAACGAACGGCGGCAGATGATTTTACTATTCTTTTAAATATTTCGAATTGTTCCTGCAAATATTTTTGAAGCTTATTTTCGATGGTGGTTGTGGACGAAGTAAAAGTGTCACAATCGTTTTGCAAAGATTTAGCAAACGACTTCAGTGTCTCTAAATGGTGAATAACGGTCAGTTTTTCATTACAATTAATATCGAATGCTTCGTCGAAAGTTGAGTGTTCCATTGGTTCCGAACAATTCTCTATTGGCGACGGTACAGATGCAATATTAACAGTCTTGAAATCAACATCGTCTTGTGGAAAACTTTCCTTTTCCTTACACTCAGTTGCTAATTTATTAATTTCATTTGTCGTTGTACTGTCCATAGTCAATTGTTTTGCAGAGTTTTCCTTAACAAGCAATTCCCCAGCAGTGGTATCAAGATCTACGTCATCGTTTTCAGCATAATGATTATTAAATTTTTCCAAATTTGCACAAAATATTGCTGGCTTTGCGCAGATCTGACCTGAGGCATTTTCCAATATTTGCTTCATAGCTGTCGCAGCATTTTTCGATTCAACACTGCTTTCGCTTTTTGTATTATCTAATGTTTTCGAACAATTCTTTTCTGACAGCGGTCCAAATGAGATAATTTTTAATTCAGCCTCTATTTTTGGTTCCGAATTTTGTAATGTTTTATCACTTGTTGTGTTGTATGTGTGACTGTTTTTATGGAAGTAATCAAAACAAGTTTTATTTTTTGATTCAGTATCTGTAATAGTACTTGATTTATTTGAACAATCACCTTGTAAGGCATGTTCTAAGGGTTCTGAACAAATTTCTTGTAGCGATGGTATAGAGGATACATTCATAGTAATATTTTCATTACTATTCGCTGTTGTTTTAGATGAAGCAGTTGAATTTATTTCATCATCAAATTGTGCATTTTTCTTACTAGTTTCATCCGTGACCACTAACTCAGCAGGATTTTTGTGCGCTAAAGTTTTTAAGTCCCCATCAAATATTGCACATTTTGAAGATTTCTCTTCGACGAAAATATCTATCAAGTTTAATGTATCAACCTTTGAAATCTTATTATCTTTATCTTCTTGTGTACTAAATGTATTAATACTTTCTAAAGTTCTATCTACAAAATCATTGACAAGATTTAGGGCAGTAGAGGAACAATCCTCTCTACTATAAATATGATGGAACAAAAGTTTGCGCAAACTATCGCCATTAGTTAATTGGCTTTGGGAAGTGTAATTATGGTCGTTCATTATATGTGAAATGTCGCTGTCATTATCAACATTTGAAATGAATTCGTCATTGGTAGCGTAATGTGAGTCCTGCTGTGGGATTGCGTTGTTGAGTAGATCGTTGTGTTGTTTGTTGCTATTGATATCATTTTTATCAATAATCGCATTTACATTTCCTATTTCTACCTCTGGTGCAGCACAGTTCAAATTTATATCATCCTTATACTGCTCCTCTATATAATAATCACCAATTTGTTCTTCTAAAATCTTTTCGGTTTCGCATGTAAATTCCATTTTGATGTCGTTGGGTTTTATTATGGAACTTTTTATTACATCTATAGGAGCAATAACACTTGCCGCTTGTAATTTGTCGTCACCAATTTCCTTAGATTCATAATCAGCTTCAATACGTAAATCATTGGGATATTTTGATAGACAAGTATTTTCTTCTTCGGCGAAATCCCCATTTAATGTTTGCGAAGCAATTTCCTTATTCACAGCAGTTACGTCTTCGGTATGCGAATAAATTGTGTGGCTATCAACGTTTAATCCTTTAAAGGCGTCTAGCTGTTTTTGAGGTTTTTGTATCTCCACATTTTCCTTTTCACAAACATAAGTGGTGACACCAACTTCTTCATCATTAGTATGATTTAATCTAACACTGGTACTTGGATTATCATTATAATTCTGATATATTTTTTCCATAGATGAAACATGTTCAATGTTCGGACAGTTTCTCAAATTCTCCTCGACTTCTTCCTGACTGAGAAAATTATCCTCATCGAAACTCAAAAGAGTACTCAAAGTATCCGACACTTCCTGATCGATATCTCTTGACATATTGCTTTTATTTATTATACATTTGCTGGAATACAAAAATTACATATCAAACACAATTTTTCGCTTCATTATTATGCGATGTATTATACCAAGTGAAAACTTCCGCAATTACATATTTTTCTTGTCTTCCTTTCACAATTGTTCAAAATTGGAATAAAAGAATTATAATAACAAAATAAATTCTATCCACCATCGACAAACAAATGTTTTCATCATATAATGTTTACTGCTGATCCCTTTATTCATGTCAATGTGAATAGGTGGAATGAAACACATAGTGATTATTTAAAAATCCAATTATGATATGCGATTTGCATTACAATTATCTATCCACCAAACGCAACAATACATTTGGGATCAGTTTAACTTTTGTTAATTAAATTGGGGTTTTCTCGAGTAATTTGATCAAAAGAAAATAACAACTACGTCGACACTAACTGAAGCATTAGCGTTCTTTATAAGGGGCCATACACGACACACATGTGCGCTCGAACTGTATGAAATCGTTTCGCATTCACGACATACAAATCCATTTTGCGTTCGTTCTTCACACAGTGAACATGTGCGACAGGCAAGCGGAACATTTTTTGGAATTTATTTCTAATGTAACACTTTTATCTATTTCTTTGTATTTCGTTAATAAGTTATTCCAACTTTTATTTTTCTCAATTTTATTTTTATATTTATCACTGTTCGTTTGCCAAATTGCCAATTCATTTTTTATAAGATCAATAAATTCTGATACGAAATCTTTATTAAGGAGGGAGCCTGCTTTAGAAGCTTCAAACAATCGATTTTTTTTGCTTAAATCTCTTTAAAAATTATCTAAGAATATGTCCCCAAAGTTATAGATGGGAATTCGAAATATTATCGAAGCTAGAAGGGAAATAGTGACCGAGCGTCTAGCAGATATAGTATGAGCGCTTGGGCAAAAACGAAAACTTTGATTTCATTCGACCATTCGATCTTCACTATTCGGCGACACGAGAGAAATGAGATTTTGTGTGCACACATCGGCATACACGACACAAATGTGTGCACACCGATCGTAAAAAATCAAACATTTTCGCGAACTTGGATTGATATGAGCACAAGCCCATACACGAGTAAAGCGCAATCGCTCGCATACCGATCGAACGCACATGTGTGTCGTGTATGGCCACCTTAAGCTCTGTAACGTAGAAACTAAATACTATTTTTTTATACAGTTTACCCTGTATTTCTGTTCTTCATTTCACTTTGTCCCATATGTCATTCTTTGTTTTTATTTTTATTTGTTACTGAATATTTAGTAAACAAGTGCATTATTGCGACCAAATATTTTGAGTACTAAAATTGTCGGAATCATGTCTGCATCAGCTAGAAGCAGTGGTAAAATAAACAAAAAAGATAAAAGTACAAACAACGTCATAAAAATACCTAAAAGTGTGTTTGAAAGGACATTAGAAGTGATAAATAATCCGCAACATTCAACATGGACTGACCGAAATAATTCTTGCGCAAAAGCTATTCATCGTAGCGCAGAAAATAACATAAGGGGAATGCGTTCAGTAGACATTTGCACAAAAATGTTTTTAGCAAGAACTTGTTTAATGAAGCGGGACATTAAAAACCTGGCAAAAGCGCTTACTGTTACTACACCAAGTGGCGGACGAATAGATGTCAGATGGTACCCACTTTGTGTAAAGGTAACCTAATAAAAATATTCAAAAGTAATTGAAATTTCCAAATATAGAATATTTAAAAAACCTTATATATATATATAAATGACATTCATATAGCGATATTACTTTTTAGTAATTTCTGTAAGATAGATGTTATATCAAATTCTTTGTTCATTTAAAACAAGAACAGACTGACATTATGTATATATGTATATTTTAATTCCAGTATGGAGTACTTTGCTTGGCGCATAAGAACCATCCTTTATTTAATTTATACCTGCAATCATTGGCTTCATCAGATAATAGCGAAGAAACTGTGAAAAAGTGTACACAATATTCTCAAAATGTAGAAACATGTAATAAATAAAGCACAACGTGCAATTTAAATCTGCATTTTATTTATTTTTTCATTACATACTAATATTACATATGTGTTTGAGTTCAAAGTGAATATTAAATTTTAAGGACTAAAACGCACGATTCAACGAATATGCTGTTTTTTAGTAGAGTAACACTAGCAAATATAATCTTATTACTAATAGAACGATACATTTAAAATCCATAGCAAATTTTATTTGCTTTCGATAACCGTTTATTGAATGCTAACGCATGGAGTGCAAACTTCAAATAAAAACATATCCAAACATTGAAAGTGTACAAATACTGAATACTCCATAAAATATCAATCTTCTTCAATACTTTTTATATGAAGTATTTCTTCTGGAATATGTTTATGTTAGAAGTTCAAAGTTTTAAACTAAACTATTGGCATCGTGTATATTTAGAGGCACAAATTCTCACATCGCAGCTCTCACCTGCCTTTATGCCAATAAATATACTTGAAAAGATACATACAGTTAAATACATTATTTATTGTTAACCTTGCAGGATCTGAATACGCATACCTACGGTTCATATAGTCTTCACGAGTTATATTTTTGTAAATCCTTTATAATTGTAAGTAATGGAGTAATTGTAGTATTACATCCGACTAACAAGCAGTTTTTTCCATTAATCGTTGTGTAACTATTTATGTTCATTAAATGTTAAAATTATTAATTGAAAAAATCGAACTGTGTTCCGGTATTTTTTTTAAGTATTTTGCACAGTCCTTAATAAACATCATCTTCCATGGAAAAATCGGATGTTTCTCCGGCGTAAATTGAACTGAAAACAGAAAATTTATTATAATGAGTTTTAAATAATGTAATTAACTTACTTTACAGCACGACATGTAAAGAAGACGATGCGTTTTAACTTTTTGTTATAAAAGAAGTAGTTAAAAGACCACAAACAACCGGGTTCACCAAAAGGATCTGAACTCAAGTCCGGATTGTAGCTGTAAATGTCACAATCAGATAAGTTAATTTCATCATCTATAGCCGTCCATAAGGGTTGACGTAAAACTTGATATTGGTCTCCAGCTAAAGCCGATAAATTCGAATGAACTGAGTTCATCACCCACTGTAGCGAAGGTTCTTTGCTAAATTCATGAGACTGTAATGGAAAAACAAAATATTTGGTCAAAAATTAGCTGAGCTCCAGGATACCGTCGGAAATTCAACGATAAAATAATTTTTGTTATGAATCCTACCTTGGCATCAGAAAAATCGTAATCTGGTTCAAATGAAGCATTCAATGTAGCAATCAAGTAGAAAAGAGTCTTGCGAGATATAGTATCGCAAAGGATTATTCCTTCGTCCCCCGACTGGCTATTGTTGCGATGGAAGTTTGGTGAAAGGTCAGCTAAGGTTTGTGGTGGTGAAAGTGCTTGTAGATCATGTGGTCCAACACCGTGTGTATCAGCGGTGAATCTTTTATATAAAGCTTTATCGGCCGCTACCATTTTGCAGGAATAGCTCTCAATACGACCAAAGATTGTACTCCCACCAGTTTGTATAGACAATGCATTATTAATCGCCTCAAAACGCGAACTCTCCAACAACTTCATTTTGCAAAAGAATTAGTTATTTTCCAACAACTTGTTAATAAAATGTTAAGATGATTTTGACCGTTGCAATAGTTATAATTATAGCGTATTCCGTATGATTATTTTGATCCTGAAGGCTTCACGTATTTATTCCCGTCTTGAAATCTTTTACATTAACGATGCATATAACTTATAGGCCTAATTATATTGTAGACTCACGCAAATACTTTGCAATGGTCAATCTAAACACAAACTCTTATTCTCGCCGGTTGGCTAGCAATTCTGAATTGTTGTTTTGGGTATACTATCATTGCCGTTGTCAGATTTCCACATATGTTTGTGTTCTTAAACATCGTAGATGGATGAACAATTAGTCTCTTTTTAACTATAACGCGCTTTACTTTTGAGTTATACAACTTAATTTGATCACACTGCTTAGTAAACATTACACTTTGGGCAACAAAATGTCTTTATTCTATTTATATAGCGATCCGCACATAAATTCTTCACAGGTGTATTATATAATTTTATTATTTGAATAACGGCACTGTAGGATTTCAATTGTTCAGAACGAAAACCAAACAAGTCGCAAGCAAGCAAAAGGTCAAAATATTCAAAATGGCGTACACTGGATCTTGTTTGTATACTATTTATACCAGGTATTTGTTATTAGATTTAGTATAAAATTTTTCCAATAGGTAGTACTCAAACCTATTTAAAAAAGCACTCTTTCCTTCGGCCCGATTCCACTTCTTCTATAAATGTTCAAAGTCACCTGAATCACTCATTTTTGCATATAATATTGACACCAACATTACCAGGAACAAATATATGTATACAACTAGGAAAGTAAAATCATATATTATATATGCAAATATTTCTACTTCAGGGTTTCTTTCGCAAAAATTCACCAATAAGTTTTCTGAGTTTTCACTGCAATCGATTTGGCATAAATAATTTCTCTTCCTCACAAGGAAAACACAATTAGAAATTCTTTTGGTATACGATTAATAAAATGGCTCACTTCTTAGTCGTTTCTTTTTTGTGATTACTTTTCTCTAGTATATATATCCGGTTATTGTTCGTGTTCAATATTAGTTAATATGAAATCGGTTCTTTACTTTCGCAGTTAAGGCTCATTCAGGTTGAGACAGTTAACAGTTTATTTATTACTTTAACTTTGCGATTCTGTACTATTTTACAATTTTTGTGACTTGAGACGATTTTGCTATTCTGTAAGTGACAGTCAAAAAATCTGGCACGATTCCGATTACTTTGGCGGTCGAAAACCAGTTTTTCCCACGAAAACATGTTTTCATTGTCGGTCCGAACATAGTATAAGGAAATTATTACTATTCACTTTTGCATACTTTAAACTATTTGTTACTTTTGTTCAAGGAGTGGGGAAAAACGTAACACATTGCCATTTGATGTTCAATGGTTTTCTCGCTCTAATCAATTGCAATTATGGCAATATATATAGGCATGCTGTCTCGTTTTAAGTTACCCTTATATGCGAACCTTATTTGTTAACAGAATGACATACATTCGTTATCAAATCTCGTAATAGTTTGCAAATGGTAACAAATACTTTTGTTAGCTAATAGGTATCCTATGTGTTATACAGCCGTATTCTGAGAAAACCTCACAACTGATTTGAGATGTTTGCTGTGAGGTTTATTTTGTGACGTTATACTTGCTCACACACTCACCACATGAAGTGAAAAGAACTTTGCTGTGAAGCAGCTGTTGTACAAAAAGAAACAGGATAAAATAACATCCTTTATTATTATTTTATCCCGTTATATTAATTGGTTCTGGATTTTTGTACTGGACACTGAACGAATCAAGTGAAATTTAAAATTGTGCTATATGAGAAATAGGCGTGGTTAGAGTCCGATTTCGCTCATTTTCACAGCGTGGCATAGGAATATGAAAATAATGCCACATTCCAAATTTTATAGAAATCGATTTGTCGGGTCCCGCGATGAGGGATTTCACCAAATAGTGAGCGGTGCCACGCTTATAGTCTAATTTTTACCACTATCCCTGTAAAGCCCTGTCATACCATCACGGCGGAAATTTTTTACGATTTATCGCGCTTTGAATAGTTTTGAAAAGTACCGTTATATGGAGAGTGAGCGGAGTTTTCATCCGATTTCATCCATTTTCACACTATCGGTAAGAGTTCGTGTAATATTCACGCTGGGCGAATTTGGTTGTTGTAGCCACGCCAGCTTTATCAAAAGTTTTTATCCACAGATGCCCCTTGCTAGTGCGATCCTCTGTTCGAAATTACAGGATTATTGCTTAATTTAGTGCTTAGTTATGACACTTTATAGGTTTTCGGTTAATGGCGATATGTGCGCGTAGCAGTGGTCCGATTTCGACCATCTACGAACTCGAATTAGGGAACTTGCATACCAAGTTTCATCAAGATATATCAATTTTTATTAAAGTTACAGCTTGCACGGTCGGTTGGTTTTCAACTTTTCTCATCACCCTGATATATATAACTCTATCAGGGGTGTTGTGGAATCCAAGACAGAATTGCTTAGCTGTCAGAATTGCTAATTCTGATTATCAATGGTGTCACAGAATCTAATTGGATTTTCGTCTTTTCGAACATATGCAAAACCAATATTCGAACCAGCTGATTCCTAATGTGACAAAACTTGCAAATGAATACATTTGGAAGCAATCCTATTAAATTTTTTGATGAGTTCCGAATTAAAGAAAGATTTTAAGAGATAGTATTTATCGAATGAATAAAGACGTATTTGGGTGTTAAGTTACGTATATTACGTTTTGTAAATCTTCTTTAAGGGGAACGCCTGCTTTAGAAGCTTCAATAAATTGATTTTTTTTTATTAAATCTCTTTAAAAATTATCTGAGAAAATGTCCCTAAATTTATAGACGGGAATTCTAAATATTGTCGAAGCTAGAAGAGAAATAGTGACCGAGCGTCTGGCAGATACATATATGAGCGCTTGGGCAGAAAGCGAAAACTTTGTCTCGGTTTTTCATTTTTCTTAATTGGCGGGCAGGATTGAAAAAAACTAAACGTATGGAATTGGGGCAAAGTTTATTATCTTTGGCATTAAATTATCTTATATTTAAACTTAAAAGAACTAAGAAAAGTTAAGTTTGAACATATGTTTAAACAACATAAAGTAACATTTTTGTGGTCAACTTGAACATAAGTAAGTTATTAACAAATATGAATCTCTTTTAATTTTTCGTTTCCGATAGAAATTGCGACCTGCATACTGCCCACCGTCCGACAAATGCACACGCGTGATGCATCGGGCAACTGCTTCCCTAAGGCAGAATATCAAAGAATTCGTATCCAAAAAATTTTCGGGTGATTTTTATATATATAACTATAAACCCTAGAAATTTCGCTTTAATCAATTATTTCCTTCCCTCCCAAAAAAAACATCAAAAAAATTGATTTTTAAGCCTCTAAAGCAGACTCCCCCCTTAAATATCCGCATTTTTTCCAAAACTCAATAATTAAGACATTTTGTGTTTTATACTTATGTTTTCCCCTATAGAAATAAAGATAAATTAATTCGAAATAATAAAATAACTTGATTTCTTAACTTATATTATAAATCTGTGAGCGACTATCTTCTTGCTTTGTTTCTGATAGCAAAACCGATAAAATTGGTTTCCGTGACACCCGAAACCGATACAAATTCTGTTTCGAATATCAAACCAATAATATCAGAATTCATGACACCTACTACTTTTTTTGAACGGTTTCAATTTTGATTCCGACAATTATCAGATTCCACAACACCCCTGAATACTCTGTAGCAACTGTTTGCAAGAGTATAATACAGAAATAAAAGCGAAATGTGAACTTATTTCAACGTTTAAAGTGTATATTTATATAAAGGTACAAATGTGAAAAAATTTAGTTAAACATTGAGAAATACCATGTGTTTTGAATAAAATTGTTTGAGTTTTTAATCGCGAATAATTTGAATAATATAACTCTTAGCAGCATTATATTTGGAATCGTGCCCTGTTGATAGTATATTTTATAAAATACGTAGTTACTTAACCCACTGGCATTCTTTATTTTGTTTCCAATTTGAATCTCCATCGCTATACAATTTTTTTTTCCAAATAGGTACAGATTTCTTCAAATGTTCAATAGAATATGAAACTGCCTTTAATGCGTCTTCTCGATGGGGAGACGATATAGCAATAACTACGCTTGCTTCCTTTGGTGCAACTAAACCGAGACGGTGATGTATTGCGATGTTCACTACATCTTTCCAATGGGAGCGCACTGCATCGCAAATTTTTTCAAGTTCTTTTAGAGCCATTATCTCGTATGCTTCATATTCAAGCGAATGTACCTATGTATAATGAACAATCATGCTTGCGTAATACTATCTAACTCTTATTATTTGAAGCACTTAAATACAAACCATTTTTCCGTCAAACGAATTTCTAGCCGTCCCTACGAATATGGAAACAGCACCACAATCTTCACGAAATATCGAATTTGTAATGGCTGCAACATCCAAGGGCTCCCGGGTAATTGACAAAAAATTAGCCATACCTTTTTACCCTCCACTAATAGCTGGAATAATAGCAACCTCGTCACCTTCTTGAAGATTTACTAAATTATCACAGTAACACTCGTTTATTGCTATAACACAACTATCCCTTATACTATCTACTGCAAATTTTTGGCAAATCTGGTTTAAGAGTTTCGATACGTGTATGTGTTGTTCAGTAATAAAAGTTGTTGAGCTTAATCCAGAAATTTCACGCGCTTTGGCAAAAAATAATACTTTAACTTCCACCAAATTATCTTCTGCGACGCAACTCATTACCAATAGTATTTAGAAAATTACAAGTATAAGACCAGTCGGATAAGATACTATAAGATAAGTGAGGACAAAATTTACAGAACAATTAATATCAACCAATTTTTTTGTCCTAAAAGTCGGATTACCGTGGGATTCTGTATTGTGAGATAAGATATTTACAGAACAATTAATATCAACCGATTTGTTTGTCCTACAAGTCGGTTTACCGTGGGATTCTGTATTGTCAGATAAGATACTATAAGATAATTAAGGGCAAAATTTACAAAACAATTAATATCAACCGATTTTTTTCTCCCACCAGTCGGTTTTTCATGCGATTCTGTACTGTGATACAGACTCAAGTCTCTAAATTTGAGACTTTAAGTTAGAGAAAATTTTTGTGACTTGAGACGATTTTGCTATTCTGTAAGTGACAGTCACAAAATCTATTACATTTCATTATTTAGAGATGTTTTTACAATTGAATGGAAATAAATATGTTGATAACAAACATTAAATTTTCTATAACATAGCCAAAAAACATAATTTCCGAAAAATAAAATTATATATTGACTTTGTTTCATAATATTTACGAAATTTATGTAAAATTGATTTATTTTTAATTTTTTCGTGTTTGAGTTGCTTACAAAATATAAAAAAACGACAATCGATTAATATCTATGATGATCTCTATTCAGTATATTCAAAATGTCAAACAAGAGTACCTTTTAGTTATGTGACCTACTAACTACAAGGTCACAAATTTGAGACAATATTTTGCGACTAACGCTGGAGACTGTTTAGTGAATAGTAACTAGTCACAAATTAAGACTTTACCTCAAAATGTCTCAAATAGTGACTAGAGACTGCTTACAGAATCGAATTGTAATACTGTTAAAATTATTACTATTTACTTATATTATTTCACCAATCGCTTTTGATAATCTTACGACATATGTACATAAATTTCGCAGAAATATCTAAAAACTAATTGGTTTAAATTTGTTTTATATACTTTTTGCTTTCATTGAAAGATTACTATGAAATAGTTTCATCTGACTAATAAGAAATATATTTAATATATTTTTCTTCACTTCCGCTTATTATTATATTAGTTACTCGGGTCCACCTTTCAATGAACGTTTTCTTATTGGCAAGAGGGAAAATATGTATTACAATATTGAGAGATTTTTGGTGACTTAACACAAACTTTTACAATAGTAAATTCTTCTAATAAGTAATATGAGTAGTGGCGGAAAAAGTTGGTCCTGACTTTATATGGTAAAAAACGCATCTTGGAAACATTTAATTTGTCACAGACATATTAAAATTTTTTGTGTATAGAAATGAGAATTTTCTATCCTAGTCTAAGTTTTTCAATAATCGTTCTTGAAAATATAAAATTAACCAGTCCAAAGCGTTTTCCTGGATTTGGTCTGCATTATACTCATTAATGCAACTGATTCCTTAATCTAACAAAAAAGAATTTTTTCTGCAAGTACTCAACTCTTGCAAATAATAACAAACCTTCGATCATATTTCTGCAATGAAGATACTGATAATAAAATTCCTTAACCCGTTTAAGGTTTCCAAGCCACTATATTTGTTAGTCACCCGTGCAAGAGCACTTCGCCAATCATAGCGATTGGCTATGAATCTCAACTCGGCCTAGCATCTAGTTGAGATTTAAACGGCAATTACATATAGATTACATACAGGGAAAGTAATAGGACTGATTTTCTTCCGACTGTATTAGGTAGAGGGCGTTCCTAGCTAAAGAACGAGCGACAGGTCAGTTGTCTTCGAGCGCCTGGAGAGTCTGAACGAAAATTTTTGCGCGACGTGTTTCTGTGAGTGGTGCAAGCCGAAAATGCAACGTTCCTTAGAGCAGAGGTACGCGATTAAATTCTGTGTGAAACTCGGTAAATCTGCGATAGAGCGTTTGATATGATCAAGCAGGCTTACCCAGATGTTGTTTTAGCAAGAAGTGGTGTGTTTCGGTGGCACCAGGCCTTTTTGGAGGGCCGGGAAGAAGTCGCTGATGAAGACCGTGCTGGGAGACCTGCGACTTCGACAAACACCGATAATGTTACTCGTGTGCGCAAAGTTTTGAACTCAGACCGTCGACTAAATATTCGTTTAATTGCCCAGATGTTAGATTTAGGAAAATCTCTGGTTCATGCCATTGTGATGGAGCACTTGAACATGCGCAAGGTGTGTGCGAAGATCGTCCCAAAAGCGCTCACTGACGACCAGAAATTGCGGCGAGTGGAAGTCTGCCAAGAAAATTTGAACATGTGTGAAAGTAACCCCAATTTTTGAATAACGTAATCACAGGTGACGAGTCATGGATCTTTGAGTATGAAAATGAAAGGAAAGCATTTTGAAACAACAGAGGGGATCCAAGCAGCATGCACCACTTCTCTCAAGGCCTTCAGTGACGCCTTCAATGCTTGGAAATTGCGCTGCCAGCGCTGCATCGACGCAGAAATAGCCTATTTAGAACGTTTTTAAGGAATTATCACGATTGGTTCAATAAATTTTTTTAAAACAACTCAGTCCTATTACTTTCCGGACAAACCCCTTTACCTACATTTACGAATTGTAAAGTACTGTAATCAAGGAGATTACAGATTCTACCTACATCTCTCCAAAGCCAACTAGCAGATAGATCACTGCTTATTTACCCAAGAACGCTAGCAGAAATTTCGGTCGGAAATTCTTACGGCCGAATTGAAAATCTAACCGAAACTATTGATATCGGTAGTGGTGACTTGACGCCATATACATATGGAATTTTGATTTCTCCTCACGTGAACGAATTTATTTTACTATTATTTATTGTACTATTTCTTATTTTCTACAGCAATGGGTTGAAGAAGTCACACGATAGGGAGTCCCATTCTATGACACCTCGCTTGGTATCGAACGGCTCGGAGAGGTTCTTCCTGATCCTGACGGAGTTTCTGGTGTTAGTCAACGTCAGTTTGCATAGTCGTATTAGCTTTGTAGGGATACTAAGTTCAGACATAGAGGCATAGGATAGTTTCCATTCGTTCTGTCGAAGGCGGCTTTAAAATCGACGAAGAGGTGGTGTGTATCGATCTTCCTTTCATCGATATTTTCCAATCTTTGCTGTACAGAGGCGGGTTCGTATCTTCGCTACAACAAGATAGTGGTACAAGTCGATGTTAGGTCCTTGGAGTGTACGCACGTCGAGAACACGGGAGACGTGTCTTCCATCTATCACAACATTATTGATTTGGTTAAGAACTTTTCGATCTAGAGACAGCTTGATGAATTTTCTTGTGCTGGAATTAGTACTTCGCCATGGAAGCTAAATTTTCCTACTGTTATACCAAAGATTCCTTCTTTGCCAGCCCTGGCGTTAAAATCGCCAAGCGCGCTCCAGCCGCTCTTAAAAGGCATCTAGTGAAAACTAGTAATACGTTCAAAATTGTTGCTCTGATGCGGATTGGATATTTTCCAATCTTTGTTGTACAGAGGCGGGTGCGTATCTTCGCTACAACAAGATAGTGGTACAAGTCGATGTTAGGTCCTTGGAGTGTACGTACGTCGAGGACACGGGAGACGTGTCTTCCATCTATCACAACATGATTGATTTGGTTAAGAACTTTTCGATCTAGAGACAGCTTGATGAATTTTCTTGTGCTGGAATTAGTACTTCGCCATGGAAGCTAAATTTTTCGACTGTTATACCAAAGATTCCTTCTTTGCCAACCCTGGCGTTAAAATCGCCAAGCGCGCTCCAGCTGCTCATAAAAGGCTTCTAGTGGAAACTAGTAATACGTTCAAAATTGTTGCTCTGATGCGGATTGTGACTAGACGCTCATTCACCAGAGTGAATGCCAAGAACCGAATTTCGCTCTTTTATATGGCCACTGTAGTAAATTACACAAGGACCTACTCGTCAACGTCCTTGCATCGCCCATCGCATTTGTTTGGCGGCATTGATGTCAGCCTTTACTTTTACGAAAATATCAACAAGCTGAGCATCGGCACTTTCACAATTTAAGGACCGGATATTCGAGGTGCATGCTCAAGCTCCACACGGTTTGGCTACCGCATCTTACACAAGGATTACCCACATACATACATAATAGCCCTAGAACTGTAACTGCTTACCTAGAGGCATAGCTATACCCCAATACTACCTAAAAGTTACTCACTGTACATATCAAGTACACTTTGTCTTCGCACTTCGGAGTGCCGATTTCTTTATACCCTGAACAGGGTATGTTAATATTGCCACGAAGGAAACATTGCATACTCTTTAAAGCAACTGCACCAGAGATAAAGAGATGTTTAACTCATCTCTCACTGCAAGTGAGAGAGCAATTGCTAAACGTCCAAACCTACTGAACTTTGACAGCTAATCGAGTTCAGCAGGTTTTGACGTTTATCAATTGGAAACGAGCGATGGCCAGATTGAAATCTTAATTAAATTAAATAAATTTGTGAAATTTAAAGATATTTGATGAAACGTTTTGTAATTTGAAGCATCATAGTTTTATTTTAAATGGAAAATGATTAAAAACATTTAATGATTGAGAGCTAACAAGCTTAAATCCTATTATTGGGTATTGAAAGGACAAAAGTCAGTTGTTATAACATTCTTTAAAAAGATTTAAATAGTTTCTCCATTTAATAAATAACCACTACTTAGTAATTTTTATTCGTACTAAATGTTGGGTATTGGGTTGATAAATGCCCAAAAATTGTTATTTTGTTCAATCTGGCAATAATGGAAAATGTTATAAAAAACGCTAATTTTGAGGCGCTCTCACACTGGAATAAGTTTAACATCCCTTTATTCCTGATCTGCACCATATATTAATGATTAGCGTGAAGAGCTCAGTCAATTTAGTCATGTCTGTATACATTAAAGAGAGTAAATTTTTTTCTATAAAATTTCGTATGCGGTAAATGTTCTATGGATTATTCTGAACAACTTTGTCTAAGAGATTAAGGTTCTAAAACCGGTTTCGAGCCACCGGTTTTTAAGTTTAAATAAGTAAGGAAAGCTAAGTTCGAGAGCAACCGAACATTTTATACTCTTGCAGTGGCGTAGCTACAACTTCGAGTGCCCGGAGCCAAGGATGTTCTGCCGCCCCCCTTTATCTACCTACCTACAAGTTTCATGAGGTGGTTCGAACAAAAGTGAATTTTTACAAAATATCTTCTGAAGTTCCAAAATTTTCACAATACGGTTTTTGAGGAAATTGATAGTAAATTTACAAGACATCTTATTAAAAGCCATAGAAAAAACCCATTTTCGCCCTATATCTTGTACACTTTTGACACAATTTTCAGGAATTTTTGCCCGAATTGGCAGCAGCGAAGATCGTTTTGCCGCCCCCAAGACGTTGCGCCCGGGGCGACGGCCCCCTTCGCCCCCCCCCTAGCTACGCCACTGTACTCTTGCAACTTGCAAGAATCAAAGTCTTGGTATAAAACGTCAGCCAGAGGATCAAAATCTAAGCATTTTTATATATGGATATGTACATATACTATATCGTCACCTGAAATGCAAAATAACGTATCATCAAAAAATTCAAAAATGAGTTTTTTACTGATTACGATTCACCACATCATATTACATAAGTGTCGCAAATTTTAAGCTTCTGCGAACAAAAATACCCAAGCTATATAAAAATTCAAAAAAGATCATCAAGTGCTTGATTTCGTTAAACAAAATATCGTATCATCACTGTATGTAAATACCTCAGGGCAAGAAGTATATGTGCATTATTGTGTTGAGCGATTTCTTTTCTCTCAATAACGGTATCAATCTCTTAGGTATGCAAATGGTTTTTGTTGTATTTTTTGTTTCATTTCCATGTGCATAATTCTGCTTTAATATAAATCCTTAGTATCGTTAGAATCAATTTGTTGTCAGTCTCGTGTTTTCCTTAGGAAATAAGTATAAGTGCAGTAAGTATTAGTGCACTTTGGATTGTAAACAAGAGAAGTTAAGTGAAGTGGTGATATTTTTAGTTGAAAACTAGTAAGTAAAATTACTGTGCATTTTTGTTACACATAATACTTACGCCAAATGTGGTTTAAGGTTAGAATGCCACGTGCTACCCATTTATCGGAAGAGGAGCGCGGATTAATAAGGGGCTTAAGTGAAGCGGGTACAAAAATTACTGACATAGCCGCCAGAGTGAATCGTCATAGAAATACCATCAGTAATTTTCTTAAAAACCCGGAGAGTTATGGCACAAATAGGTGCTGCGGCAGACCGACTAAATTTGATGAACGGTGCAAGCGAGAAATTCGGCGACTAGCAAGTCAAAAAAACATGTCATGCCTGGAAATCAAGACGCATTTAGATCTCAATGTAACTAGGAGAAGAGTCCATCAAGTCTTGACGCAAAATAAATTGATAAGGTATGAGTCCCGAGAACCTGTGCCTAAACTATTGCCACGCCACATAAGCGCACGCTTGGCATTTGCCAATAAAATGAAATTTTGGACCGATGAGTTCCAAAATGTTATTTTTTCTGACGAGAAGTCAGTATTGGCGCGATGTACGTCAACCCCGCCAGACTCGACACAAGCGAAATCACGGTGGCGGATCGCTAATGATTTGGGCAGCTTTCGGATATGCTGGAAAGTCCCCGCTTTGCTTCATTCCCAAAAAGACAAATGCGGAAATATACGTGCAGCTGTTGGATGAAGTGCTGATAGAATTTGGTGAGAAACTCTACGGAGATTCCTGGATCTTCCAACAGGACAACGCCCCAATTGACAATTCCCGCATTACAAAGGAGTTTTTTTCATCAAAAAACATAACTGTTTTGGAGTGGCCAGCGATCAGCCCGGACTTAAACCCAATTGAAGACTTGTGGGGAATACTTTCGAATAAAGTCTATAGGAATGGCTGCCAGTTTGAAACCATTAAACAGCTCAAAGATGCTTTGCTCATTGAGTGGGATGAAATAAGCCATTCAACATTAAAACAATTCCATGCCAAATAGAATTAATCAAGTATTTTTAAAAAAAGGCAAGCATATTAATTATTAGAAACACAAAAATAAATTAGTTATTTAACATGAATTTAAAATAATAATTATGCACATATACTTATGTATTTCCTAAGAGCTGTTAATATTTAATTTTTATTTGCTTTATAAAAAGCATATTGAAATTGAGAATCTTTTTTTTTTGTTAATTTTTTGTACTACTATTAAAATAAATTGTATTGATAAGTTTCAATTCATTTGCAGAACTTTAATTTGAAATTAAGTTGATGTACATAAGTATACTATTTCCATGAGAGTATAATAGAGTGTTCTTTTTATATCGAAGCTAGCCTTCATTTATTGTTTATGTTTATTTTTAGTGATTAAGTTCAATGTGCTTTGGTTAGTTTAGGCTACATCGTTGATCGAACGTGGACTACTATATACATCCATATATGTAGTCCTTTGTGAGGCCATAGAAAAGAAGAACTTCTGTGGTCGAACTTATAAATTAACAAAACGCTTCCCGCCAGTTCGGTGGGATGTCTGAAGGTATGCGCCCCCAAGTGACTAAGTCCTGACCTCCCTAACGCAAGACAGCCAAGAAGGAAGTGTTGAGTTGTTTCCACCTAATCTTCTTCCATACAGCTTCTGCAGATGGCGTCTGGTAGGATTCCCAGCCTTACTGCGTGGAAGCCAATAGGGCAATGGCGTGTTACAAGCCCCAAAACTAGGGAAAGGCTGCCTGAGAGCAAAGAGATCACTAGGTCTCATGCGAACGATCTTGGGACAAAAGACTTTTTCAACAGCGTATGTAAAAATTGTGGCCCAGCAGTAATAGAATAGGATACGGGAGCACAGATCCGCTCCCATTCTACCGATAACGGTTCTAGGGTGCCTCTTCTTGCTAGCTCATGTTTCTTGCGATTCCGCTGGGGTCTGGCACTCATATCATTCTTATCACAAAGGCACTAGATGCTATTGATAGCGAGGTTAGTCTTCGATCAGCTCTGAATTCTCTCATTGTTATTGAGTTCGAGACTGGAATCGCCGCTTTCTGAGTCGATGGTCACTCCTCTGAAGGAGGCTGCACTCCGGAGTAGTAATTCTACTGCTACCTTAATGGCTACAATCTCGGCCTGGAAGACACTGTCCCTTTTATTTAAATTTTTTCTAGTACTTATGCACATATTCTTCTTCTTAATTGGCGTAGACACCGCTTACGCGATTATAGCCGAGTTAACAACAGCGCGCCAGTCGTTTCTTCTTTTCGCTACGTGGCGCCAATTGGATATTCCAAGCGAAGTCAGGTCCTTCTCCACTTGGTCCTTCCAACGGAGTGGAGGTCTTCCTCTTCCTCTGCTTCCCCCGGCGGGTTCTGCGTCGAATACTTTCAGAGCTGGAGTGTTTTCATCCATCCGGACAACATGACTTAGCCAGCGTAGCCGCTGTCCTCTAATTCGCTAAACTATGTCGATGTCGTCGTATATCTCGTACAGCTCATCGTTCCATCGAATGCCGTGGCCAACGCGCAAAGAACCGTAAATCTTTCGCAGAACTTTTCTCTCGAAAACTCGCAACGTCAACTCATCAGTTGTTGTCATCGTTCAAGCCTCTGCACCATACAGCAGGACGGGAATTATGAGCGACTTATAGAGTTTAGTTCGTCGAGAGAGGACTTTACTCTTCAATTGCCTACTCAGTCCGAATTAGCACCTGTTGGCAAGACCAATCCTGCGTTGAATTTCCAGGCTGACATTGTTGGTGGTGTGAATGCTGGTTCCTAAATAGACGAAATTATCTACAACTTAACATTAATAACAAAAATTACATGAAATATGAAAAACTTGTAACTGTTTTTATTTAAAATTAAAAAAAGTATTAATATTCAAATTTTTAATTTTTATACAAATTTAGATTGATCATACGTTATTTTGTTTCAGAAATTAAAATTCAAAATAACGTAGGACACCTACTATAAAATTTGCTTAATTTTTTCATTATTTTTTTTCTAAAATATACTTATGTATATGTAGGTTCATGTTAATTCAGATTTGAAAATTTCAATGTCTCAAGTGGTTTTCTTTTTATACGGTTTTTTGCTTCTCCTGTAAACCTACGAAAAGTGATGGGCTTGAACAGTTTATGTTGGATTTGAACAATTTTTGTTCATAAAGTGGCATACACTAATAGGATTATTCCTACGAAGTCTTATCCCGTTATATAAACTGCTTTTTGATTTGTGTACTGGAAAGTAAAAGAATCAAATGGAATTTAAAGCGCGGTTGTGGTTAGATTTCACCTATTTTCATACTGAGACATAGGAATATAAGAAGAATGCCACGTATCAAATTTTGTCGAAATCGGTTGGTCGGGTCCCGAGATATGGGATTTCTCCAAAAAGAGGGCGGAGCCACGCCCATCGTAAATTTTCTCACCGGTTCCCATAAAGTCTTCTCGTACCATCTCGGATGTTTAATTTCTCTGGCGTATTTAGTTATTGATTTATTGAGCTTTCAGTGGGTTTTAACAGTACCGTTATATGGGGCGTGAGCGAGGTTATCTTCCGATTTCGATCCATTTTCACACTGTCGGTAGGAGTTCGTGCAATATTCATGATGGGTTGTTGCAGCTTTATTGGTTTAGGAGATATGCGCATTAAACTTATTAGAAGGCAGGCCACACCCACTTTTTCAAAATTTTTTGCGCACAGATGCCTCTTGCTACTTCGATCCCCTGTACGAAATTAGAGTTTTATATCTGAATTTAGTGCTTAGTTTCGGCACTTTATAGGTTTTCGGTTAATAGCGTTTAGTGGTCGTGGCAGTGATCCGATTACGCCCATCTGAGACAAATAAGAAACCATACCAAATTTTATCAAGATATCTCAATTTTTACTCAAGTTACAGCTTGCACGGACGGTATATAACCCTATATCTATCTCGCTTAGTTTTAGGTGATACATACAACCGTTAGGTGAACAAAACTGAACTACTTGTATACTCTGTAGAAACAGGTTGCAAGAGTACTGGGTGTGTACCAACCGGATGTCTTAGAAGACGTGGTAAAGAAGTTAAGTAATACTCTCTTCAATGAAGAACATTAGGTCTTCCAGCAAAATTTTGCTGCAGCACACAAAGTAAAAATCACCCTGTAAAGACTTAAAAGCACCTGGAAGTCCAAATTTAAACCCATTGGGCGACAGTTATTTCACTACAACAATTTCGTTTTAAACGTTTTTTATTCAAAATAGAAGAAGTATCCAGAATATTAAAATCATAAAAAAGTTTATATTTTTGGATGAAATCTGTTTGGAAATGATAAAAAAGAAAGAAATTCATGTAGATCTAAAAGCGATTTAAGGCTGTTTTTATACTCTGAACAGCGTATATTAAGTTTGCCACGAAGTTTGTAACACACAGAAGGAAGCATCGGAGACCCTATAAAGTATATACTTACATATTTAAATGATCAGTATGTTGAGCTGAGTCGATTTAGCCATGTCCGTCTGTCTGACCGTCTATCCGTCTGTCTATAAATATAGTAGTTTTGAAATCTTGCAAACGTCATTTTCTCTTCAAGAAGCTGCTCATTTGTTGGAACTGCCGATATCGGACCACCATAACATATAGCTGCCATACAAAACTGAAAGATCGGAATCAAGTTCTTGTATGGAAAACTTTCACATTTCACAATGTATCTTCACAAAACTTGACACAGGTTATTTTCTAAGATAATAATGTGATATCAGAAGAAATTTTTCAGATCGGCTTACTATAGCATATAGCTGCCATACAAACTGAACGATCGGAATCAAGTTTTTGTATGGAAAACTTTCACATTTGACAATGTATCTTTACCAAATTTGGTATAGATTATTTTCTAAGGCAACAATGCAATCTCCGGAGAAATTGTTCAGATCGGTTAACTACAGCATATATCTGTCATACAAACTGAACGATCGGAATCAAATGCTTGCATGGGAAACTTCCTCATTTGACCATATATCTTCACAAAATTTGGTATGGATTATTTTCTAAGGCAACAATGTAATCTCCGAAGAAATTGTTCAGATCCGTTAAATATAGCATATAGCTACCATACAAACTGAACGATCGGAATCAAGTTCTTGTATGGAAAACTTTCACATTTGACAATTTATCTTCACCAAATTTGGTATAGATTATTTTCTAAGGCAACAATGTAATCTTCAAAGAAATTGGTCAGATCGGTTAACTATAGCATATAGCTACCATACAAACTGAACGATCGGAATCAAGTTCTTGAATGAAAAACTTTCACATTTGACAATGTATCTTCACCAAATTTGGTATAGATTATTTTCTAAGGCAACAATGCAATCTCCGAAGAAATTGTTCAGATCGGTTAACTATATCATATAGCTACCATACAAACTGAACGATCGGAATCAAGTTCTTGTATGAAAAACTTTCACTTTGACAATTTATCTTCACCAAATTTGGTATAGATTATTTTCTAAGGCAACAATGCAATCTCCGAAGAAATTGTTCAGATCGGTTAACTATATCATATAGCTACCATACAAACTGAACGATCGGAATCAAGTTCTTGTATGGAAAACTTTCACATTTGACAATTTATCTTCACCAAATTTGGTATAGATTATTTTCTAAGGCAACAATGTAATCTTCAAAGAAATTGGTCAGATCGGTTAACTATAGCATATAGCTACCATACAAACTGAACGATCGGAATCAAGTTCTTGAATGAAAAACTTTCACATTTGACAATGTATCTTCACCAAATTTGGTATAGATTATTTTCTAAGGCAACAATGCAATCTCCGAAGAAATTGTTCAGATCGGTTAACTATATCATATAGCTACCATACAAACTGAACGATCGGAATCAAGTTCTTGTATGGAAAACTTTCACATTTGACAATGTATCTTCACGAAATTTGGTATATATTATTTTCTAAGGCAACAATGCAATCTCGAAGAAATTGTTCAGATCGGTTAACTATAGCATATAGCTACCATACAAACTGAAGTGCTTATATGGAGACTTTTTCATTTGATGATATATCTTCATGAAATTTGGCATGGATTATTGTCTAAGGCAACAATGTAATCCCTGAAGAAATTATCAAGATCGAGTCTCTATATCATATAGCTACCATACAAACTGAACGATCGGAATCAAGTTCTTGTATGGAAAACTTTCACATTTGACAATGTATCTTCACCAAATTTGGTATAGATTATTTTCTAAGGCAACAATGCAATCTCCGAAGAAATTGTTCAGATCTGTTAACTATATCATATAGCTACCATACAAACTGAACGATCGGAATCAAGTTCTTGAATGAAAAACTTTCACATTTGACAATTTATCTTCACCAAATTTGGTATAGATTATTTTCTAAGGCAACAATGCAATCTCCGAAGAAATTGTCCAGATCTGTTAACTATATCATATAGCTACCATGCAAACTAAACGTTCGGATTTAAGTTCTTGTATGGAAAACTTTTTCATTTGATGAGATATCTTCACGAAATTTGGCATGGATTATTGTCTAAGGCAACAATGCAATCTCCGAAGAAATCTTTTAGATCGGATAATTGTACCATATAGCTGCCATTCAAACTGAACGATCGGAATCAAGTTCTTGTATGGAAAACTTTCACATTTGACAATGTATCTTCACCAAATTTGGTATAGATTATTTTCTAAGGCAACAATGCAATCTCCGAAGAAATTGTTCAGATCGGTTAACTATAGCATATAGCTACCATACAAACTGAACGATCGGAATCAAGTTCTTGTATGGAAAACTTTCACATTTGACAATGTATCTTCACCAAATTTGGTATAGATTATTTTCTAAGGCAACAATGCAATCTCCGGAGAAATTGTTCAGATCGGTTAACTATAGCATATAGCTACCATACAAACTGAACGAACGGAATCAAGTTCTTGAATGAAAAACTTTCACATTTGACAATGTATCTTCACCAAATTTGGTATAGATTATTTTCTAAGGCAACAATGCAATCTCCGAAGAAATTGTTCAGATCGGTTAACTATAGCATATAGCTACCATACAAACTGAACGATCGGAATCAAGTTCTTGTATGGAAAACTTTCACATTTGACAATGTATCTTCACCAAATTTGGTATAGATTATTTTCTAAGGCAACAATGCAATCTCCGGAGAAATTGTTCAGATCGGTTAACTATAGCATATAGCTACCATACAAACTGAACGAACGGAATCAAGTTCTTGAATGAAAAACTTTCACTTTGACAATTTATCTTCACCAAATTTGGTATAGATTATTTTCTAAGGCAACAATGTAATCTCCAAAGAAATTGGTCAGATCGGTTAACTATAGCATATAGCTACCATACAAACTGAACGATCGGAATCAAGTTCTTGTATGGAAAACTTTCACATTTGACAATATATCTTCACCAAATTTGGTATAGATTATTTTCTAAGGCAACAATGTAATCTCCGAAGAAATTGTTCAGATCCGTTAAATATAGCATATAGCTACCATACAAACTGAACGATCGGAATCAAGTTCATGTATGGAAAACTTTCACTTTGACAATTTATCTTCACCAAATTTGGTATAGATTATTTTCTAAGGCAACAATGTAATCTCCAAAGAAATTGGTCAGATCGGTTAACTATAGCATATAGCTACCATACAAACTGAACGATCGGAATCAAGTTCTTGTATGGAAAACTTTCACATTTGACTATGTATCTTCACCAAATTTGGTATAGATTATTTTCTAAGGCAACAATGTAGTCTCCGAAGAAATTGTTCAGATCGGTTAACTATAGCATATAGCTACCATACAAACTGAACGATCGGAATCAAGTTCTTGTATGGAAAACTTTCACATTTGACAATGTATCTTCACCAAATTTGGTATAGATTATTTTCTAAGGCAACAATGTAATCTCCGAAGAAATTGGTCAGATCGGTTAACTATAGCATATAGCTACCATACAAACTGAACGATCGGAATCAAGTTCTTGTATGGAAAACTTTCACTTTGACAATTTATCTTCACCAAATTTGGTATAGATTATTTTCTAAGGCAACAATGTAATCTCCGAAGAAATTGGTCAGATCGGTTAACTATAGCATATAGCTACCATACAAACTGAACACATAGTTACTAAAAGAAATGCATCTGTGAAGGGTATATTAGCTTCGGTGCAGCCGAAGTTAACGTTTTTTCTTGTTTTCCATTAAGTTTATGTTAATACTAAATCTTCTTCAAATTTTAAATAACTATAAACATCTAAAAGATCCATTTTCTTTATTAAAAAACCTTAATGTTTCTAGTAAACAACCTGGCTCAAAAGAACTAGTAGATAGTCCAGTCATTTAAGCTTAAATTAGGTAAGAATCTCGGAATTCGATATACCCATTTATTTGTCTGTACATAAATACTTGTATATTGACACCCTAAAGTTGTCTCAAAACCTACATATGGTTAGGGTATACCGAGGTGAACTTACTATAATGACTGGACTAAGAATGTTTTTCTTTGAATGAAAACCACTGGCCGGTTACGTCTTTAGACTTACTTAAACACATAGTTACTAAAAGAAATGCACCTGTAAAAAGTATGTATATTAGCTTCGGTGCAGCCGAAGTTAACGTTTTTTCTTATTTTTTATTTCTTCTACCTATTATTTCGCAGTAAATATAGCAGCAGTAAAAAAACATTTTTGAACCGTATAGAGGGGTATTTCCTTGCATTTCCTAAGCAAGTTTACTATATGTAATATTTTTTATAGTGTCAGAAAGTAAAAACTTCCTCCATAAATATAAAATCTGTTAACTATTTACAAAAAATTGATATTTTGACTTGAGGAATTTTTTAATTAAAACTAGGGGTTTTCCGATATTACGTTAATAAAAGGAGAAAATATAAATATTTTAAAATACAGTGTGTTTGAGACATAAGAAGGTAAATTTCCACCAAATTTTATGAAAGATTTTTTTTGCACAAGATAAAAATAAAAAACTGTAAATTTGGTTATTTGGAGTTTTCACGTAAATTTCGAGGTTATGTGAAAAAAGTCAGTGAACAAAAGTTATAGGCCTTTTCATTACCTGCAATATTGCCTTATAACTTTTTTCTATAAGAATCGTAGTTTTGATGGAATTTGAGATAAACCGTTTTAACGCTTAAAAATTCAAGTACACCCCTCCCCTTCCTTTTCCAGAGCTTAGTCAGAATATAATATAAATTATTATGCTGTATTATTGTAATGGAAATTTTATCCAATATCTTTTTGCAATATTTGATTTTTTATTTAAATATGTATATTTGGACAACAGACTTTGATCTCGACAATCATTCGATCCACTAAAGCACAGTAATATTGTTTAATGACTGTTTTGCACTATTCGAGAAGGTCGATAAATAAATTTATTTAATATTTGACTTTCACGACCTTGCCGGCCTTTGAGTTTTTAGGCATTTTGAATAAGATTCACCGCGTAACAACCGAGCGGCTGAGTAGGCTGCTGCCCAGAGTTTCGATTTTCTGAAATGAAAAAAATTATATACAAGTACACACAGAGATAACAAGCCTAGACATAAATTAAAGCATTTAACAAATATTGAGATACATACTTATGTGTATAGTACTACAATATACTAAACACTTTTACTTTACTTTTTCGTCTCTACATGAACAATTTCCAAACGCTTTTACTTTTAATATTATGACCTTTTAAAATATCTGCGGTTACTTCAGAACTAAAAACTTCTTCTTCTTTACTGGCGTAGACACCGCTTACGCGATTATAGCCGAGTTAACAAGAGCGCGCCAGTCGTTTCTGCTTTTCGCAACTTGGCGCCAATTGGAAATTCCAAGCGAAGCAAGGTCCTTCTCCACCTGGTCTCTCCAACGGAATGGAGGTCTTCCTCTTCCTCTGCTTCCCCTGGCGGGTATTGCGTCGAATACTTTCAGAACTGGAGTGTTTACGTCCCTACGTACGACATGACCTAGCCAGCGCAGCCGCTGTCTCTTAATTCACTGAACTATGTCAATGTCGACGTATATCTCATATCTCGATTTATCAGATCTTGTCATCGTCTATGCTTCTGCACCATATAGCAAGACGAGAATAATGAGTGACTCATAGAATTTGGTTTTTGTTCGTTGAGAGAGGACTTCTTAGTTCAAAGTAGCACCTGTTGGCAAGAGTTATGCTGCGTTTGATTTCGAAGCTGACATTGTCGTTGCTGTTAATGCTGGTTCCAAGATAGACGAAATTATCTACAACTTCGAAGTTATGACTGTCAATAGTGACGTGGGAGCCTAGTCGCGAGTGCAACGACTGTTTATTTGATGACAGGAGATATTTCGTCTTGCCCTCGTTCACTGCCAGTCCTATTTGCTTTGCTTCCTTATCCAGTCTGGAGAAAGCACGCGGTGTTAAGGCCAATAATATCAATATCATCGGCATACGCCAGCAGTTGGACATTCTTATAGAAGATTGTACCTGCTCGATTAAGTTCTACCTCATTTGGTATAGAAGGGCTCGGAGAGATCCTTCCCAATCCTGACGGAGCTTTTGGTATTGCTCAACGTCAGACATCGCGGCATAAAGGCAGCTGCTTTTCGTGATGGCAAAAACAGCTTTGAAATAGACGAAGAGGTGGTGTGTGACGATTCTCTCTTCACTGGTCTTTTCCAAGATTTGTCTGCCTTTTTGTAGATTGGGCAGAACGCACTAAAATTCCAATCGTTGAGCATGCTTTCGTCCGACCATATTTTACAAAGAAGCTGACGCATGCTCCTTATCCGTTCTTCGCCGCCATGTTTGAATAGCTCGGCCGGCAATCCATCGGCTCCCGCCGCTTTATTGTTCTTAAGACGGGTAAATGCTACTCGAACTTCTTCATGGTCGGGCAATGCAACGTCAGCTCCATTTTCATCGATTTGGGAATCGGGTTCGCATTCTCCTGACGTTGGTGCCATTCAGCAGCCTGGAGAAGGGAGGGATGGAGGGAATACCTTAATTTTAGTATGCTGTGGACATAAGTTACTAGATCACCTCTTGGGTGTAGAGTATTCTCCAGTCTTGAAACTTCTGTTAGTCGCCACATTTTTTCGTAGAATTTTCGACCATTACCCCTATCGGCCAGCTTGTCAAGCTGTTTATACTCACGCATTTCGGCCTCTTTCTTTTTCTGTCTGCAAATGCGTCTCGTTTCCCTCTTCAACCGTCGGTATCTATCTCATCCCGCACTTGTTGTAGTCGATCGTAACGTTGCGGAGTAGGCAATCTGTTTTCTCTCCGCTGCGACACGGCATTCCTCGTCGTACCAGCTGTTCTTTTGCATTTTCCGAAAACCAATGGTTTTGGTTGCAGTCGTACGTTAGGAGCTTGAATTGCCGTCCCGCAGTTCCCTTATACCGAGTTGTTGACGAGTGCTCTCAGAGAGCAGGAGTGTAAGTCGAGTAGAAAATCGTTCGGTTTTTTGTTGTAATTGCAGATTCTCAACGTCGGGTGCGTATCTTGGACAAAACTAAAAGCCCTGGGCATAAATATTGAATACTATCGCGGGCATGTTTATTATGTAACTACAAGGGCTTGTAAGCAAAAATACGCAACCAAGGACCCTTGGGCATTGATTTGCCAATTCTTTGAATTAATTAGCAACTACAGGTGTTGAATCGTCTATAGAAGTCGCTTGTCACTTTTTTATGTTGTTACGCAGATTTCCGTTTTTTTTTGTGACCTCGACACTATGTGGCAAAAACTAATGAAGATAATCGGAAAAGGCTAAAGCATTAAAGGAGTAAATTTTACACGTTGGTCAGCTAGAGAGGAGGCATGTAAATGTTTGAAGAAATCTTGGGATGAAGTTCTTAAAATTTTAGAATCAGTCAAGGATGATTGTATGAAAAGCGACTGGAATTTTATTAAAAAATTGCAAAATCTGGAAACGGCAGTAATGGTTGCATATATGGATGTTTTTTTAGAGAGAATAAACAAAATGGTGTGTAATAAAAAATATTTATCAACTTTAAGCCATACTTTAACTGTCATTAAAAGACTGGTAAGAGATTTTCTTTGCTTAAAATTATGTTTCTACAAATTCTTTCCTATGAAAGTATTTCAAAGACCTTAGTTATAAATAAGATTTTCAAATTTTGGAGTGACTTTGTACTGCAAATATCGACCAATTTGTGAGTTATCTCAATGAAAATGAGAGGGCGTATTTTACTCATAACAGTGTATCTTTGTGCCTAAAATAGATACAATTGGGAGAAAACTTGACCTAGCCCCCATATAACCATTACCAAGATTTTCGAACTTCCGGCTGACTTTGTTCCATATGTTTGGTTATTGCATGTGAGGTACCTTAATGAAACCCATGGAACATTTAGTATGTGGTATGATAATGGTAGGTAGGAGTGGAGTGCAGCCCTATCGGGCTCAATTAGCACTTGATGTGCCATTTTGATACACTATTCGTAGAACCTCCTGTATCTGCTATTACGTTTCACCTTCTCACTCAAACCATTTTGAGGTTTCGATGAAACTACTTATGTCCGATATGCTTTTGTTGGAAATCCATTCAAGGTTTGGTGCTTGGTGGATTCCGAGTGTTTTGTGTCGGATCTGTGCTAGAGCTGGGCATTCGCAGAGAAAGTGGAAGATTGTTTCCTTGTTCCCTGCTACTCCCCAAATGTCCAGTGCCCTGTTGTGGTAGCTGTTATTCTGTAAATACTTTTTCTTGACCTATTTAATAAGTCATTGGTTCTTTTCCTGTCATATGTTGGCCATAATTGTTTAGTTATAACGCATTTTGTAATGTTTTTCCACTTGTTGTTTGCAATTTGCTGAAATTGTCTATTGATCTCTCCTTTTATCGATCCTAGCAGGCTTGGTATTAGCTCCGCCATGGATACATTGAGGAAAGCTCCTGCCTTTGCCAACTCGTCTGCTCTTTCGTTACCGAAAATGTTCCCGTGGCCGGGAACCCAGATCAAGTTTAGCTGGAGCTTGTCTTTTATTGAGCTTAGTGCTCTCTTGCAGTTGTGAACTGTACTGGAATTTGTCATGGGTGAAGACAATGCCAGGAGGGCCGCTGGCTGTCCGTAAATATAGCTGCTTTATGTATATTCTGCGTGGTTTTCTAATAGAACTTCGCAGGCTTTTTTTCTATGTCTAGTACTTCTGCTTGGTAAGATGCTAGCCGAGTTCGGTAGACGTATAGAGAGAGATATGCCTAGATCAGCGGAGAATACCCCGTGCCTACTCCGCAGTCCATTTTGGACCCGTCGGTATAGATTGAGGTGGTATCTTCCTCTACCATTGAACCTCTTCTCCATTCTCGTCTAGATGGTATCCTCACCTGGAAGTGTCTATTGAAATCCAGCTTTGGGAGAATGTAGTCTGATTTATTAATAGTGAACTTCTTTAGAATTACACTATGTCCGTAGTTCTGGGTATGATAATAGTTAATAAATAAAATCGGGTCGATAGATTTCGTTTTTTTAAAAATCTTTATGCCGAATATGTCGGTCAGTGTATGAGTCATAAAACATCCCCTGGTTGACGCTTTGCATCTTAAGATATGTATACCCCTGGCTTTGATTCATGCAAGTTGCAAGAGTATAAAATGTTCGATTGCATGCGAACTTAGTCTTTCTTACTTGCTTTCATTTGTACGAGTAGAGTTACAATGACTTTCAGTAACCCAGTACTTGACTGTTGAAAAATCTGGGACATATTTAGTGTAACGTTTAACAAGTTATTGCTCTGCATCAACAATATTTATTTCTCATCAAGAAACCATATATTTTTTTTAAAACATAGTATGTACTCGCTTCTGTCACCTTGAGGCTAATAACTTCGAAACGATTAGGTGAAATGTCATGATTCTAGTATATGTACATACTTATATGTATGTATTTATGTACTACATATAAGCCATTGATAGAGATGGCTTGTTTGGGGCCATCTCCCGTTCAGACCAAAGACTTTTCATCTCATGTAGTAAGAATATATGTACATACATATATGTATGTATAAATGTATAAAAGTCTCTGTATTATCATTTGCGTATGTAGATAAATACGTATATATAGGCACAATGAACATCAATGTACATACATATGAAGTTATATGCATGTACATATATGTACGTATAGTACAATTAAATTTACTCAATTCCCAAACGATTGTTTAAAGAGCATTTTATTGTTTATATGTATTTTAGGATGGTTTTCCCTAAATGAATTTAGCTTCCTATGTACACGTGTTCGGAAGCACTTGAGCACTTGAAATTAAAGATTTGTTTTGATTGAGTTGCTCTAACCCTTAAAATTGGAAATACTCTAATAAACAAATTTATTTTTGAAAATTCAGCCTAATTAACCAGTGAATATACACATTTGGAAATACTCTAAAAAATTCGAAGCACATACACATGTATGTATGTATGTATAGTACATGTATGTACATATGTATATAAATTGGTTTATTTCTGACTATGTAAACATAATTACCTGTGCCAATACACGTATTAATTCCTATTTACTCGTATGTATGTACATATATAGTAGATATGGGCTAAAAAGTCTTTGGCTCGCCCAAGAGATCGCGTTAAACAAAATATCCTTATCCTGCTCTTAGAGTATTAGCCTTAACTCGAATGTTGACATGCAAACTAAAACCATTATATTTCACTCAATCGTTCTCAAGTTTTTGATTTCAAAGAGGCGATATCTATGCTATTTTTGTTTACAATGTAAGAATAACATGTTTCGAAAAAACATTGTGTCATGATTGAGAAAAATACCTTCGATGTAGAGCAGTAACTTTATTGGTTCTACGGAAAATCTGCACCAGCATATTTAACGGTTAACTACTGGTTTGCCAAATTTCATAGTAAGGTCACCCGTACAAATTACACCCACCGTTAGGAAGAAAGAAGCAGTAACTCAATATGACATCGTTGCGAAAACTTCTGAATTGCTTTTTAAGTGACCGATAAATAAATCTGTCTTCTTGAAATAAAATTTTTTTTTACAAATGAAAAGATTGTCGCCGCTTTGTTTTTTCAAAATCGATCAAAAAGTATAAAAGTATAAAGAAAAATCCTATTAAACGCTTTAAGAATTAGTTTTTTAAAAAATATATACTACATCATTAAACACCAGTTAGGGGTTTCACATAGTCTGATAAAGTTATAAGTTATAACGATCCGAAAACATAGCGTTCAGAGTTGTATTTGCGTAAACTTATTTTAGTATGCAATCCAACAACAAATTTTTTAAACTAGTATAAAAATTTATGATTTTATGATTTTACGATGCTTTATGACACGTTGTGAATACCCCAAGTGTTTAATTGGCATTCCACTGAATAATTGTTGCCCGTTGAAGGTCACCCAAAGCGCACGGAAATGCAAAAGTCGGCAAGCAAGCTTTAAAACATTATATTTGGATTATATAATATTATTTTCTTCAACTGTCTCGAATAGTGTAAAATAATCAAAAATCAATATTACTGTGCGGAATTGGATCGTATGAACAACGAGTACTAAATTGGGTCAACGACTCTTCAGACAATGCAGTATATACACATAAGCATATTATATTAGATATACATTCTTACAAATAATAAACCTGTGCAATTTTTTTTTCAAATAAACTAATGTTTTATCAAACTATTTATGAAAAAAAACATAATATTTTAATTTATGCATATTTTTTATTTTTAACTGGTTTTTGGGTTACGATTCATAATAAAATAACCGAATTTATATAAAATAAATACATTATGACTTAAGTCACACTTATTCTAATTAAACAAAATACACCAAACAGCATTTCAAGCAATAAAATTGTTCGGTTGAAATCACAAAACGTTTATTCACTCTTGATCAGGAATTAATTCGGAAGCCCATACATCTTGAGGCCAACCAGTGCGTCCTTTATTTGAGCGTTGCATATTCTGTAGATGGATATAAGTATGTAAATTTCAAATTATTCTTTTAACTATGAAAATATTTATGTATGAGCAAGTATATATGTATATATAAGAACAAAGGCTAGTGTACTAAGCATTACATTAATAACATTACATTAATGTTGTTTACAACCATTTTCCTTATAACGTTATTTTTATACTCTCGCAACAATGTTGTATATCGGGTGATTTTTAAGAGCTTGATAACTTTTTTTTTAAAAAAACGCATAAAATTTGCAAAATCTCATCGGTTCTTTATTTGAAACGTTAGATTGGTTCATGACATTTACTTTTTGAAGATAATTTCATTTAAATGTTGACCGCGGCTGCGTCTTAGGTGGTCCATTCGAAAGTCCAATTTTGGGCAACTTTTTCGAGCATTTCGGCCGGAATAGCCCGAATTTCTTCGGAAATGTTGTCTTCCAAAGCTGGAATAGTTGCTGGCTTATTTCTGTAGACTTTAGACTTGACGTAGCCCCACAAAAAATAGTCTAAAGGCGTTAAATCGCATGATCTTGGTGGCCAACTGCCCATGCATCCCGAAAAATGCACTGTTTGGTGTGGTTTGTACGCTGGTGGAATCATTGGACCGTATTTTTTCAAAGATGCTGTTGGACGCAACGTTACGGTGAATGGCGATCGCTATCGTTCGATGCTAACAAACTTTTTGTTGCCAAAAATGGAAGAACTGAACTTGGTTGACATGTGGTTTCAACAAGATGGCGCTACATGCCACACAGCTCGCGATTCTATGGCCATTTTGAGGGAAAACTTCGGAGAACAATTCATCTCAAGAAATGGACCCGTAAGTTGGCCACCAAGATCATGCGATTTAACGCCTTTAGACTATTTTTTGTGGGGCTACGTCAAGTCTAAAGTCTACAGAAATAAGCCAGCAACTATTCCAGCTTTGAAGACAACATTTCCGAAGAAATTCGGGCTATTCCGGCCGAAATGCTCGAAAAAGTTGCCCAAAATTGGACTTTCCGAATGGACCACCTAAGACGCAGCCGCGGTCAACATTTAAAATGAAATTATCTTCAAAAAGTAAATGTCATGAACCAATCTAACGTTTCAAATAAAGAACCGATGAGATTTTGCAAATTTTATGCGTTTTTTTTTTTAAAAAAGTTATCAAGCTCTTAAAAAATCACCCGATAGTTTTGTTCACATAACGGTTGTTTGTAAGTCCTAAAACTAAAAGAGTCAGATATAGGGTTATATATACCAAAGTGATCAGGGTGACGAGTAGAGTCGAAATCCGGATGTCTGTCTGTCCGTCCGTCCGTCTGTCCGTCCGTCCGTGCAAGCTGTAACTTGAGTAAAAATTGAGATATCATGATGAAACTTGGTACACGTATTCCTTGGCTCCATAAGAAGGTTAAGTTCGAAGATGGGCAAAATCGGCCCACTGCCACGCCCACAAAATGGCGGAAACCGAAAACCTATAAAGTGTCATAACTAAGCCATAAATAAAGATATTAAAGTGAAATTTGGCACAAAGGATCGCATTAGGGAGGTTCATATTTGGACGTAATTTTTTTGGAAAAGTAGGCGTGGCCCCGCCCCTACTAAGTTTTTTGTACGTATCTCGGAAACTACTATAGCTATGTCAACCAAACTCTACAGAGTCGTTTTATTCAGGCATTTCCATATACAGTTCAAAAATGGAAGAAATCGGATAATAACCACGCCCACCTCCCATACAAAGGTTATGTTGAAAATCACTAAAAGTGCGTTAACCGACTAACAAAAAACGTCAGAAACACTAAACTTTACGGAAGAAATGGCAGAAAAAGCTGCACTCCGGAACTACTCTACCGATTTCAATGAAATTCGGTATATAATATTTTCTTAACACCCTGATGACAGGTACGAAATATGGGTGAAATCGGTTTATAACCACGCCTTCTTCCAATATAACGCTATTTTGAATTCCATCTGATGCCTTCTCTGTATAATACGATAGTACATTAGGAACCAATGATGATAGCGGAATAAAACTTTACACAAATACGGTAATTGAAAAATATGTAAATGACTGATAATGAAATCTCGATTATCACTTTATCGTGCGAGAGTATAAAATTTTCGGTGACACCCGAACTTAGCCCTTCCTTACTTGTTTAAGACTAATACTTGTAGCTTCTTAAAAGGTTATATTCTATAAGACCTATTATATAAGATTATTATTATATATTAAGAGTGTTACGTTTATATTCACCAAATATGTTTCTAATACATATTTCAATATCACAAAATGAAGCATATTTATACCCATAATAAGACACATTAAGTTTGCCACGAAGCTTGTAACATCCAGTAGAGAATGTTGGAGATTCCATAAAGTATATACATAAATAAATGGTAAGCGCGAAGAGCTGAGTCGCCATATACGTTTACAGAGTATGTCCGGAAAGTAATAGGACCGATTTTCTTCCGCACTGACTGGATTCGGTAGAGGGCGTTCCTACCTAACGAACGAGCAACTGGAGAGTCAGGACAAACATTTTCGCGCGATATGTTTCTGTGAGTGGCACAAGCCGAAAATGCAGCGTTCGTTAGAGCAGAGATACGCGATTAAATTCTGTGTGAAACTCGGTAAATTTGCGACATAGCGTTTGGTATGATCAAGCAGGCTTACCCAGATGTTGCTTTAGCAATAAATGGTGTGTTTCGATGGCACCAGGCCTTTTTGGAAGGCCTCGCCCAAAAAAGGGAAGAATGAGCAAATCCAAAGTGAAAATGATGCTTATTGTCTCTTTTGACATCAAAGGCATCGTTCATCATGAATTTATTCCTTCTGGACAAACCGCCAACGCCAAGTTTTATGTAGAAGTCCTCAAGAGACTCAAACGAAGGGTCAATCGGCTCCGACAAGATATGGCAGCCGATTGGAAGTTGCACCAAGACAACGCCCCGGCTCATACCGCCTTTCTTGTGAACAGCTACCTAACCAAGGCCGGCATCCCAACGCTTCCGCAGGCGCCCCATAGCCCAGTTATGGCCCCCCGAACTATATTTTGTTTCCTTGCCTGAAAAGGCCGATGAAAGGCAAGCCTTTTGAGACAATATAGGGGATCCAAGCAGCATGCACCTCGGCTCTCAAGGCTAACCTAGACTACTTCTTTCGGTAAAGAAAGGTTTTTTAATCAGAACTTAATGACAGATGTCTGCTAACCACACATAGAGAAAACGGCCCTTAGATATACATCAGAACTGCACATGAGAAGGGTATTATAACGACATTTTTTCTTATTCTTTCGTAGGATATTCAATTTAATTATCGCTATTTTCTATATTATTCATATAATATCATTTAAATAAATTAATTTTTATGATATATATGTATATGTACCATAGATTCCAATATCTAATTTAATTACGAATTTCGCTGTTCTCTTCCGTATTTCAAATCTAAGTACTTGAATACAGGGCTTTAATTGTGAAACGAAACCATTAAGCTCTTGAAAGTAATTTGGAATCTTCATACAAATAATGCACTAGATATCAATTCAAACGAGAAAATCATCAATAACGGATATACATATATGTACATATGTACATTTACGTATACACACACATTAAAGTGATATCAATAAATTTTTTATTTTGGTTTTATTTTTTGTTTTTAATTTTGTGGGAGTGCACAATTGAGTTAATCGCAACACCCATTCTGAAATAACTTTATGTGTGGGTATGTATAAAAATTCGAACGAAACACAGATGCACTTGTTACGTGCCCCTTTCACTTCGCCTTACTCCCATGAAGCAGCAATGCGGAACAGCATCTGTCGCTGGCTGACAACCAGCCGGGCAAGTGTCAAGTGTGTGTGGCTTATCTATTTATGCTTTTACTGTAATGAAGCAGCAATTAATGTACCATACATTCGCCGAATTTATGGAGAAACCATGTATAGTATTAACATTCACTTCATAACACCCCTCAGAAATCAGTAACTACCCTTTGTCGACATTTAGTGAAGTATTGTTATAAGCTAACTAAATTATTTAATAATAAAAATGAGTAGAACCGTTTTAAGGGGCGTAATTGTAATAAGTGTTTAGTTTTTATTTATATATATACATATGTACATATTTACTTTTTGGCACCATTACACTTGTACAACATACGTTTCACATGTTCATTTGTGTACGAATACATAGGAGTATGCAAAATATTATATTTGCTCGTTACAAGGTGTGGAAGCCACGCCCAACTAAAACTATTGAATTTCGTGTAAGAATTTGTCGAGATAAAGTCGGTTCTACTGACTGAAATTCGTATTTTTTACGAGTACCCTAAACCATAAATGCCTTGTGTTGAATGTTGCATATAAGATCTATATTTTTTGCTATTTTATTTGCAAAAAACTAGGACAACACAATTTCACAAACTTGTCTTGAGTCGAATTTTTCACCAACAAACTAACTGGCCATAGAGAGAAACAGGTATTATCACTTGGTGCCAGGTTGGGAATAAGGTAGATGCATAAGAATCGCTCAACCAAGTTCAGGTAGCATCTGGCCATTCACTGTCGATGTGTGTGATCTGCCGTTGGTCTGGTGGAACACAATTCCTCTTCTATTGGACGAAGCTGGCTATTTCAGGGCGATTGGTCCCTTCAGAGGGTACAAACAGCTTTAGAGGGTGCTCTCAGTTTCCTATAATTAATAATCCGACGCTAAAAATCATTAGTGACGATGGTAAAGATCAATAAGTCTTCTTAGCTGGTAAAACAAATATAAGAAAGATGCAGAGTTCATCCAACCTAGGAATGATGCATATGCTCCGATTTATTCTACCACTCTAGTGAGAGCTTATATTATTTTCATGAAAATTATTCAATCGTTTCTATGAGGGGACCCCGCTGGAATCGAATTCATAAATTTTGCAGTTAGCCCTAATCTTCAGAAGACAATTTCACAGAAGTCGAATAATTGGTTCGGGAGATTTATTATATATTTAAATGACGCGCGTTTTGATATTTTGCAAAATTTGGTATAAAAAAGATTTTCGTGTGATAAGAGAACAAAATTTTTGGTGATTTCAAATAGTTGATTGATAAACAACAGACTTTTCTTCAGGTAAGTTAATCATTCATAAATTTTTTTTGTTCAATACCTGGCTTTCCTAAGTTTCAAATGAAAACAAAGAAAAGTCCGCAAGATTATTTGTATATTCTCAATCTGACCCACCTTTTCCTGTTCTCAGACTTCAAAAGAATGTTCGCTGGATAACAAAAATCATCCGCCAAGAATGGTATTTAAAAATTGCAAGAACCCTATAATCGGTGTATTGTGTATAAATATTTCTATAACTTGACTTGTTATGCTTTCACACTACCAATAAATCTTACCTTTAAATCATGTTTTAAGTAAGATCTCTTGTCACTGGAACTTTTTCTGTGTAGTGGCCTCAAATCAGCGCTAAATCCTGTTTTCGGATCCTGATCTCCATCCAACACTTCAACCAGGTACTTAATGTAAAGTATAGCTAATTTTAGCGTTTTAATCTGAAAATAAAAATAAATATATCAAAACGATTAATTTAAATTAATAGATTTTAAGGAGTACACAATCCAATGCCGTTATCTGTCAACTACAGTGTATAGCTGTCACAGAAACCGATCGATGAAAATCAAGTTCTTGTATGATAAACAAAGATTATTATTCAAGACAACGCTAAAATCACCGAAAATATTTTATAGATCGGATCACTAAAACATCTACATAGCTGCCATACAAACTGCCCGATCAAAATCTATTTTCTGTATGAAAATATTTTTTATTTGACAAATTATCTTCCCGAAATTTACAATGTTACAATCACCGAAATTATTGTTTAGATTGGATCACTAAAACATGGAGCTGCCATACAAGCTTGCTTATCAAAATCTAGATAAGTATGTAAATATATTTTAATACCTTATGCAATGATATTATAGTTTCGGTGCGGCCGAGGTTAACGTTTTCTTTTGCAATAGAAACAAGTCTTAATTACCAAATTTACAAAATTAATTTGTACGTAATATTATAAATACTCGTATTGTTGTTGTTGTTAAGCTAAACAGCCCCGCTGCTATGCAAAAATATATCCAAAATGGCGAATACTCGTATAATGATGGGTACGAACTGGTTGAGTTCAATAACACTTTTCCGTTTCACTTTAATACATACATACATACATAGTACTACATGTATGTACATTTAGAAAATATTGTACATTTTATATATGTATGTACATATGTATATATTTTATATTGTCAGAACCTCCTCAAAAATCAAAAATTCAGAAGAATTACCGAACATGTTAACATCAATATAAAACAATAGGAAGGAAAAAACCCGATTCCCCCCGAAAGAAATTTTGGATCCGCCATTGAAACCTCCCTAGGCACTTTCATGCTTTGAAATATACAAATTAGATCTACTTTAAGGTAAACAATTGCTGTTTGTATATATAGTATGTATGTACATACATAGTCGTAGATATTAACAAAAGTGGTTTACCTCTTTCAAGTGGATACATTAAGACGAATCTAGAGCTGTATTAATGCACTGCATTGGAATTGCGAATATATGTACATACATACACATATACGCATATTTGCATCAATAAGTGTGATTCTACAGTTCTTTTTGGTCCTGAAAGATATGGTAAGTACACTTACATGCGTATGTTTTATAATTACCTTGGATAATTTCGTATCTGATGGTACATTGGGAATTTTTTCTCGTAAACATGTAAAAGCATTATTGATACTTTGTGTTCTTCTTCGTTCTTTCTTGTTGGCCGTATTTCTTTTCTTAATTATACGCACTGCAGGCACAGCAGCTACTTCTTTCGTTGAAGTGGGTGTGAGTAAAATCTCATGAAAGTCTTTTCCCGTTTCTTGAAATAAATTTTGGAATAAAGCAAATGTTAAGAAAAACAATTGTTAGTTTGTATACAATTGGTATATGTAATGAGTAAAGTCAATAGTTTCCGGTACAAATAGAGAGACAAGAGACATTAAAAATTGCTACACGAATACAATAAAATTTTCTAAAAGTTTATTTACTAGTATGGTTCAAGGGCAATTGTGGAACTGTGCCGGAAATTCACTAATCGAAATATATTTATACTTTTTTTTTTGCTCAAATTATTTTAGTTGTCTTAAGATTGAGAGCTGCTGTCAGAACCATCTTTGCGAACAATCGCGTTATAAATAAGGCAGTCTCTAACAGAAAATTTCAACTTCATTTGTAAAAGTAACAATACTATCATTTTTGACATAACATATACTATCATTTTTAATAGGGAAATACCATTAGCTTACTAAAATTATGCTAATGGAGACCGCAATGTGAATCGCTGCTGACAAAATTTATAAATTTTTGAAGCAGGTGGCTATTGGCAATAAAAAGTGGGTCGCTTACGACAACGTCAAACGAAAACGGTCGTGTTTGAATCACGGTGAGTCGGTGCAAACGGTAGCCAAGGCAAGATTAACGATCAGAAAGGTTTCGTTATTTGTTTGGTGAGATCGGCAAGGAATCCCCACTCCTATATCCTACGCCTTTTAACCTATGCTGTGGCTGGACTGTCCAAAGAAAGAAATCGGAAATAGACTACTAGCCTAAGATAGAGAGGAATTATGTTCCATCAGAACAGCACATCTACAATGACTCTCCAGAAGCTCCACGAGATTGGTTGTAAGTTTCTTTTGCCTCTTTCGGGCCTGGCACCAAGTGATTTCTACCTGTTCCTGTCTATGGCAAATGATTTTATTGGTGAAAAATTCGCCTCAAAAGAAGCTACTGAAAATCGACTATTACAATTTTTTGCCAATTAGGTTGATGATTTTTATGAGAGTGACATTATGGAATTACCCTTAAAATATCAACAAGTTAACGAGCAAATATGCATATTTGATCTAAATCGGATCATTTATAATTGGAAAAATCTAAAGTAGCAAATGAGTCAGTTTTGCAAAAGACGAAAGGAATATTCTTCGAACAATAAAAACATAATTCAAATCAAAAGGAAAACATGTAAGGAAGGACTAAGTTCGGGTGCAGCCGAACATTTTATACTCTTGCAACATGTCAGAATCAAAGCCAGGGAAATACCTTAAGGTGCAAAACGACAACCAGAGGATCGGAATCCAAGCAATTTTATGTAGACATTTATAAATATAGTAAGACTTTTTAATTTAAATTTCGCGCGAAACCCCATTCTTCGAAGTATTGTTTTTTCTAGGTTCGTATGACTGTCAGTGACATCTGTATCAAATGTCACATAAACATAATATTTACAGTTAAGTCAGTGGCGTAGCTACAACTTCGGGCGCCCGGGACCAAGGATGTTCTGCCGCCCCCCTTTATCTACCTACCTACAAGTTTCATGAGGTGGTTCGAAAAAAAGTGAATTTTTACAAAATATCTTCGATATTAGGTATATAAAATTTAGGAACTAGAAGCCACGTAAATTCTGAAGTTACAAAATTCTCACAATACGGTTTTTGAGGAAATTGATAGTAAATTTCGAAGACAACTTATTAAAAGCCATAGAAAAAACCATTTTCGCCCAATATCTTGTACACTTTTGACACAATTTGCAGGAATTTTTGCCTGAATTGGAGTTTTTAAATACCATTTTTGAAAATTTGGAGAAATAAAAGTATTTGTTACAATAAAAGCATAGGGTAACTGTGAGAGTGACTCGTCGCTAGACAAAGCTATAAAGGTGCATCTTTAAGTTCTATTACTATTTTTAAGAAAGATATAAGACAAATTCAAAGACTGAAGAGTATTCGAGTAAAAATTAATATTTTTCATTCTTATTCAGATTATTACATTGTGAGGGTACAACTCTTTATCTTTTATAATAAATTTTGTAAAAAATTTATTCAAGTATTTTTCTGAATATCAAAAACCGCCCCCAAGACGTTGCGTCCGGGGCGACGGCCCTTTCGCCCCCCTAGCTACGCCACTGAGTAAAGTATACGCTTGTCTTTCTGAATTACGTAAAGTGTATTCGGCGATTTTTACGATGAGTGCAATTATTCGACAAAGAATTTCGGTTAAATTTTGTGTGTAGAATCAAATTTCTGGTGCCGAAACGTTCAGAATATTGGAAAAGGTCTTCGGTCATAATTCTCTGCCCATGCAAAGGTTTTTTGATTAGTGCAAATTATGCAAAGAACACGTTGACGACGAACCACGTTCGGGACGGCTATCATCAACAATTTGATCACATCAGTAAAACAAAGGAATTGGAGATTGATAATCGACTATTAATAGTCAGAGATCTTACTGGCATCGTTGGAATATCGAAAAAGTCAAAGTATGATTGGTTCCAAAATCACTCAATTTTGTCAAAAACAACGTCACGTTAACGTCTGTGAAACAATGCTTTCCGACTACTAGGATCTCATGAAACGTATTATTACTGACGATGAGTTTTGGATCTAGGTTTATTACCCAGAAACGGACGATTAATCGGCCGAATATCATGGCAAAGGTGATCCGAAACTCACTTCATTGATTCTTCGTGATTATTTCGCCAAACATTTAACCAATATCGCGCCGCAACCACCGTATTTGCCTGATTTAGCTCCGTGTGATTTCTGGCTATTCAGCAAACTCAAAGGACCGCTCCGGAGAAACCGTTTTGAGTCAATTGAAGACATTAAACGTGAATCGCTACGCGCATTGAAGGCTATTCCCGAAATTGACTTTAACAATTGTTTCCAGGATTGGAAAAGTCGTTGGCACAAGTGCATTGGTGCCAAAGGGAGTTATTTTGAAGGGACCACATTTCGAAGAATAAATTAAAAGTTTTAAAATTATGAACAAAGTCTTACTCTTTTTTGCTCATACTGGGGACTCATATACTGACCGACTTATTCGACATATTGTTTGGGGGCTAAGTCAAGTTTTCATGGGGGCTAAGGGACCCAATTCAACCAATTTTTGACATTCAGACATACTATTATCAGCAATTTAAATTATATATCTCAAACAATGACGGATATTTGCGGTAAAAAGTCAAACAGGTACTAGAGTCCAAATGTTCGGTACATAGGGGATTGAACAGTTTTTTTTAGTTAAAAGCATTATTTCTGCAAAATTTTATACCGTTATATTAATTGCTTCTTGATTTGAACAGTGGAAAGTGAGAGAATCAAATGAACTTTAAAATTGTGTAATAAGTAAGTAGGCGTGGCTGAAGTGCGATTTCGTCCATTTACGCACAGTAAGATAAGAAGATATGGTCGGAAGAAATCGTGCCTGACGATTGAGACTTAAGTGCTCTGACCACTCCACAAAAAGGGGGACCCCAAAAGTTGCGCCAATTGCCAGCCTTCTTAATATCGCTTATAAGGACTTATCGAGCGTAGTGTGTGGAAGGCTGAACCCCATCGTCAACGAACTGATTGGATTTTATCAGTGTTTCTTTAGACCTGGAAAATCTACTATCTACCAAATCTATGAAAACACCCGTGGAAGGAGCACGTGAGCACGAAAAGGAACTGCCTATATGTCGCTATGACTGAACTTGGTATCCACGCAAAGCTAATACGGTTGTGTAAGCTGACGTTGAACAACACCAAAAGGTCCGTCAGGATTGGGAAGGACCTCTCCGAGCCTTTCGATACTAAGCATGGTTTCAGACAAGGAGAATCAATCTATTGCTGGAGAAAATAATACAGCTAGTGGTGTAGGCCGATGATATTGTCGCATTCGCGACTTGGCTTCACTGTTTACAGTTATAACTTTGAAGTCGTATATAATTTCGCGTATCTTGGAACCGGTATTAACACTAAAAACAATGTCAGCCTCGAAATCCAATACAAAATAATTTTTGCCAACAGGGTGCTACCTCGGCCTGAGGTGGCAATTCAGAATTATTGTCCTGCTATATGGTGTGGAGGCATGGTCTAAGACATCATCTGATGAGTCGGCCTCAGGAGTGTTCGATAGAAAGGTTCTGCGGAAGGTTTATGGTCCTTTACGCATTGGCAACAGTTATATGGCGACATTGACATGCATATGTATGTATGTAGTTCAACGAATCAAGAGACAGCGGCTGCGCTGGCTAAGTCATGCTGGCCGGATGGACGAAAACACTTCAGCTCTTAAAGTAATCGACGCAGAACCCGCCGGGGGAAGCAGAGGAAGAGGAAGACCTGCGTACTGCGTAGTTTTTATAAAACTGGTCATGCTTAAAACAACTTAATTCAACACGTATCTTCGATATATTAAATATATTATATTTCAAATTAACTATAAGCTATGTAACTTAAATTATTTCTTACCATCAAATTTGGGTGATGATTCAGAACAACATTGTGGCGACCGATAAAATGAGTTGGAAGTTAAATTTGCTCCCGAACAAGCGTTTGTTATATAGCAGCCTGGATTGTTACTCGAATCAGAACAATATGAAGCACTCCATTGTTCTAAAAGCATTACAAAAACAAATAAGTATAAAAGTCCAACATATAGAAACACATTTAGGTACATACACACATATAAATGTACATATCTCCTACACCACTAAAGCTACAACAACACAATACACCTAGCGCAAATATTATATGAACTCCTACCAACAGTGTGAAAATGGATGATAACTCCGTTCATTCTTCATATAACGGTACTGTGAAAAACTATCAAAAGCCTGATAAAGCAATAACTAAATACGCCAGAGACATTAAATTTTTAATGGAGCCAGTGTCGAATGGGCGAAATCGAACTGCTACTACGCCTACTTCTCATATTATACAAATTTTAAATTCTATTTATTCTCGAACTCGAACCATAACTGTTCAAGCCCCTTGGTATTGAATATGTATGCTTATAGTTAACTTTTTACCGAAAATATCGGTCAATGTGTGAAATATGTATATACATAATGTATATAAAATTTAAATTCAGAGATAATCCTTTCCTGATAGTAGTATATCTGTGTGCTACAAATGCGGTGAATCGGCCCCTTATACCTAATATAAAAATTTTCGAACTTCCGCTTGACATTATACCGCTTATATCAGCCAATATATGAGTTCATCAATTTGCTGAGTTCATAAGAGAGTACCTAAATAAGCCCTAATTCAGTTGGCATCCGACGGCACAGGGTTTAGGTTACGATTGTAAGGGAAACAAAAAAAAACGTTAACGTCTACTGTACCGATGCTGTAATACTTTTCACATGTGCATTTCTTTTAACATAAAAGGGTTTGAAAAGATTTATATTGATTTTCAACATACAGTTTGTATGGGATATATCACCCAATCTGAATAATATATGCGTTGTAGAGACATTTAGAAAGTTGAAGAATAGTTTAGGGTTCCGAAAAGTTGAACTAAATTAGTTTAGTCAAAGCAGAACTGTGCACGATTTATTTTATTTTATTTTAGTTTAGCTAACTGAAAAGCTTAAATATTTTATAAATTTAATGCGCGATATTGTATACTATAAATCAACCGTATTTTAATGTCGTCATTTGAATAATAATTTATTTCGTATTTCAAACGAAGAATCACGTTTTAACTGGTCAACAAAACACATTGATCAATTGTTTTATACCTTGAACAGGATATATCATATAGCGGAGACGCTATAAATCATCTACTTGACTAGCTGAGTCGATTCCGTCCGTCTATCCGACAGTATGTATGCGAACCAGTCATTTTGTTTTTAAGTTGTTTTCTTTTGCAATGCTACAATCACGGAATATATTGTTCAGATCGGACCATTATAGCATATTTGCACTGTCATACAAGCTGACCTATCAAAATTAAGTACGTGTATGGTTTTCCTTGTTTTTATTTTTATTAAAGCAACCACAAATAAGCAAACAAAATTTAAAGCAGGCTTTATATCTGTTGAATTATTAATAATTGTTTAATATTTTTTGCGCAGTCCTTCAAAAGTTTAAACACTTTCACTTCACTAATATCGTTTTTCCAAATTTGCATTGTACACATACAACTTTAGATATTTATTGTACGTTTAAAGTAAATAATGAAATCACCAATAATAATTATTATTAATGGTAGATATGTATCTATGTATGTATATTTAAAATTCAATTATAAAAAAAGACCACTACATCTTAATTAACAATTATGGCAACACATACGTTCAATAATTGAAACATCGTTAAGCCGCAGATCGTTAAAATATATATTCTCGTTATTGTAACAATTTGGTGAATCCCGACATATTTGTGGATCGTAACGCGCCATGATTTATTTTCACTTAACGCAAGGTTTGTTTATATTTTTAGTAAAATTTTGCTAAATCAATTTTCACTATATTTTTATTTGTTTTAGAAGTCCATCTTTGCGCTTATTTTTCGACCTTCGTGTTCAAACACTCTTAAACAAATGCAAAAACAATTGGCTTCTAACGGCACGGTAAGGGAATTGTGCTGTTTGAACTGTAAATACTGTTTGGAACATAATTCCACAAGCAGCCAATCAGAGCTCTGCTATGGCTGAAGCTAAAATTGATTGGTTGATTTCGGAAGACTTATTGGTATATTTCATTTCAGGTGCGAATGAGTGTGTATTGTTTATGGCTTACTTCGCCTAGTGGCGTTGCTGCGATAATTGTAGGTAGTTCACAAATTGTGAAATTTTTGTATTTTAATAGTCTGTTATTTAAAATAATATTTAAGTGCTAATGAAGATTTTAAAATAAGAAATTTTGTAAAACGTTTCGACATTTACTTCACTAATTATAATTCTTATTTTATAATATTCCATGTTTCAATTGTTTAATGTTCATATTTGCATATTTTAACAAAAATTAAAAATAGGTTTGATTTTGAAATGCTAGGAGCTGCTAGTTATCAGGAAGAAGAAGAATGCGAAAAGTCACAAGTTACTAACGTAAAGAACAAAACAACGAAAAACTAAAGAAACGAAAAACTAGCAAAAATTAATAATAAAATACCAAAATGTTTTTTTAATCAATAAAATTATTATTTTCACAATTCGAAACTAATATTACAATGAACAAAATCAAAGCAAATGTGTCATATGTATGTATGCATATCGTTTGTCTATACACATGTCTTCAACAGCTGTTTCTTCCCATGGCAGCAGTTACATGCATAATTTCTGCTAACAAAAATTTCTGTTAGAAATTAGCAGCCCTCTCAGCTTTTTACACTATAAATTTGTGCTCTCATGTGCTTTGAATCTTTTATCTCTTGGTAAATAAACTTAGCTGATGAAGTATCAAATGTAAATTCAATACTGAAATTCTACATTTACATGCATTTGAAATATTATAATATAGTATAAGTAGTATACAGTCTTACTATGTTGTATAGTACGTTTACTTGTCAATGTCAACACTACATAAATTGTGCTATAAAGTCAATCGCATAAAACCAAAATTAGTTGTACCGATAAAAAAAATGTTTTAAAAAACTTACCAATATTATAACATTTGTTCAATTCACAACCTGTCGTAAAGCATCGTAAAATTATAAATTTTTACACTTGTTTTTTTATAATTTTACGATTTTACGATGCTTTACGACAGATTGTGAATTGCTCAATTGTTTTTTATTCGCATGTGAAAATAAGCATCGGAATACAGCTGTAGTACAAAAGGTCAATTCAATACATTGCGGCATTCAAAACCTTATTATATTTTATTCTAATTTGATCTTAATAATACCAAGAATTATTTTTCATTTATATTAATTTTCAATGCGTTACAATTCATATATACCTATACATATTAATTAACTAATATTAAATAAAAAATTGAGATATAAATCGGTACAAGTGAGTTTCACACAATAAAATAATGATATTTATTTTTTAATTTATATCAGCTAGATGGACAAATTGATTACCAAAACAAGTAACTATGCAAAAGTAAAAAATGAAAATTGACAAATCTGCCATAATGTTTTGTAGTTTTGAGACAACATCTAATGCATGTACAATTTCTTGGGATCGTAGTCCAAAGATCACTAGCATATTGATCATTGGATTACGCTGCTTTTGTTGTCGAAATATTGTAAGATCAGATAAAATAACCAAGGCAACTGGTATTATCACAAAAAACGTTTTTCCTTCACTTTCATTTAATATTAAAGATGTAATATATGCAACTGTCACAGCTAACACAACATGCAATTTATATTTTAAGAACGGTTTTTCTTTTTCTAGTACATCTTCTTGGTTTAAACTGCTTTCAAATCCTTTGAATGTGTTTTCAAATTGTTGAAAATGTTGAAACGGCATTTGTAAATTTTCTGGAATATCGGGTTCAACTTCTGGATCCGAATACTCAATAGTTTCTTGTATCTGATGATCTAAAATTTTATAGAAAATTAAAATATAACAAAGTTGTTGTATACAAAATGAAAATAAGCTTACTAGAACGTCGGCGCACCAAATCACTGTCGCCATCTCCACCTTGTCTCATGCTTAATTTTTCTAACCGACTTTTGGCATTCTCAAGAATCTTTTTCCTTCTTGCTTCTCGCCTAAGTTTGACCCTTTCTTCTAAATCATCGACCTCAGGTGACTGCTGCAATTCCATGTTATATTTTTACAAATCTACAATGTCTTACAGTAATATGTAATTTCACTTATAGTGATTGCATACATAAATAAAAATAAGTCGATATCTTTCAATTCTTTGAAATGTCAAACTGACAAGAATTATCGAGTCGAGCTTATGACATGGTTACACAAACATTTTTTCTACAGAGTGAAAATCGTTTCTACATTTGTAGAAGTATTATTAAAATCCGAGATTTTAATTTAATAATTTTTTTCATTTGCTGCAATCCAAAAGAAAAACTTAAGAATAGCATCCTACAATAAAATGGGTTCCATATTCCGATATATATATCAAAACTAAGGCAACCTACCTTGGAACTATCGATATTTTTCCCTGCTTCAGTAGAGCCTCCATTACGTATTTTATTCCCTAATTCTGGAGATGCTCTACTAATACTATGTTCGGACCGACATTGAAAAAATTTTGAAAACACATTTGTATGTTGTGGAATCTAAGTCGTTCGGACCGACAATGTGTGTTTTCGATGAGTTTTCACCGACAACTATCAATAGCGGCATTCTCTTTCTCTTGCAAGATTGCACAATGATACAAAATGCAAAAATCCTATACCGAAATATGCAAGGCCAAGAGAGCACCCATTGCAGAATCTAGTGATATATGACGGCGCGAAAATAAACATTGGTTTTGGTCTGACATATTTTACAGCCATTGCAAATAATTTTCTGGGTTATTGTTGTTGTGCCGTTGCACCAAGAAGAAAATTCTGCAATTTCTGCACCGTGCAAAGTTGTGTAAGAGCCAGAGAATCCCCCTAATATGAGAATATCAAGTGACAGCTGTATTTGAATATGGAATGTAAACAAATATCAAGTGACAATTTAGGTCCGGCAAAATATGTCTTCCAAAAACATCGGTTAAACTAGAGCAGGCAGCGATTATAATGAGTGGAATGTAAGTTTTCAAGTAGTTTTCAGCGAAAACTGTGTTTCCGTTTAACATATTTTACATGGACGAAAACACAAGTAACAAAAAAATAGCAAACTTGAAGCATGAAATAAAACTGCATTTATTATTAATATAATAATTAATTTTTTCTTTACAATAGCATAACTTGAGAAAAAAGTTATGTTCAAAATTTAAAAAGATTTTTTCAAAAGTACAATCACTCACAACGTTTTAAGAGTCCACTTTTAAGAGTGTCCACAAATATTCAAAATTGCTTGGCATCGTTGGGGCTAATTATCCACTAACTTATGGCATTTACTGTGTGGAATTATGTACCTATCAGCCTAATGTGCAGAAGCAGGAGGATTATTTTATTTTTCAACAAATTGAGATCATATTTAACAAAATTTATGGTGTTAAAACCATTTTCCATTATTCACAATTTAGGCAATCTGGGTTGGATTTTTGCCTTTATTGTGTAGATCAAAAATCATTCCATTTCCAGAGTACAATGCAAATACTACCCATCTTTTAAACTTTTTAATTTTATTTAGCAGCTAAAGTTAAAACAATGTCTTTTTTCACGACGGCCAATTAACTCTTCTTTGTCCAACAAATTTCGTTAGAATGCGATTGTAATTAGCACTTGCTTTATATATACTAAAAACTGATTTGAACAATTTATTTTTAAAGTGTGCTATTTCTCTGTCCAAGACTTTACATATATGAACTAAATAAAATTTAATGATAAAAAAAAAACAAACATATGCCGAACTAAATGTAAACCGAGTTATATCATGTTCAGACAGAAAATTTAAAAGATTAGATTATATTTAAACATTTCATAACCCAACAGTGTTCTCACTGCCGTTAGAAAGATCAAAACACAGCTGTTATTGTCATTCAAGAATTCACATCGCTTAATATTTATCAAAAGAAAAGATTGCCATATAGTATTTTGAAATAAAAAGGCGGCGTTTTTTAACATTTTCCATATAATAGAAATAATGGATGCATTTTTTCATTTGTAAAGTCGATTTTCAGATAAAATTAGATTCATTGCTTAAAAAAAATTTGTTTGTTTACATTTTTTTCCCTTTGTAGTGTCTAAATCAGCTGTGATAATGTAACAGATTTCCAGTGCTGACAAGTAGATTGCGCAAAATCAGAGTCGCACAGAGAGATTTAGCGTGGATCAGTTTCAAATCATTTCAATGAAGTGATTTGGAACTGTCATTTTTGTATGGCGAAATCTTGATAAATTTTTAAGATTAGTGGGATAATCCATTCAACAGCCGAAATCGTGTGATTAAGTGTCGGTCTGAACATGGTATTAGTCAGAGTTGTTGAATATCTAGGTGACATAACTTTTTTGCTACATTATTCAATGTCATAGAAAAAACTCAAATTGTACTTTACTTACATAACTTATCAATTATTTTACAATATCTTTTATGAAATTTTTATAAAAATAATTTATACCACCCTGTGTTCCTAAATCCTTCATGAAATATGAACTAAACATGCCCTGTTTTTCTTTCTCTAAACGTTTTTGGATTATCACATATATGCCAAATGACTTTTAGGTTTTTTAATTCCACTATTAACAGAGCGAAGAGATTGTTGAACAATTTTTTAAAGAATTTAAGTGAAAATGCCTGCCTATAAAGGTAAATAGTAAAAGTTATAACAATTACAATTCTGAAATAATAATTGTTCTATAATATTTTTAACAGTAAAAGTAAAATGGGGACGTGAACTTTTTCCGGACATAGAAGCAAACACAGATGAAGAACCATTGTTATTCAAAGCTCAATTATTTGCTTTAACTGGAGTGCATCCTGATCGTCAAAAAGTAATGTGTAAAGGCGGTATTTTAAAGGATAATGAATGGAACCTTCAATTAAAAGATGTAGGCAAACATAGAATTAGAAATAGATAAAGTATTTACTAATATTAAAAAAATTATATATAAAAGGGTGCAACTGTGTTACTCTTGGGATCTAAAGAACAGGTTCCCGAAGAACCAGTAACCCCTGTGAAGTTTATAGAAGATATGAATGATGCCGAAATGGCAACAGCAGTAAGTTAATTTACCACCAAGTATATTACAATTATTAAAGACATATTTCTTAAGATGGAATTGCCTGCTGGTCTCACGAATTTAGGAAATACTTGTTATATGAATGCAACCGTACAATGTCTACATGCAGTGCCTGAGCTACGCGAGGCTCTTGATAAATACCGAGTGGACAGTGAAGATGCCGGTTCAATGTCAACTGCAATGGCTTCAGCCATGAAGTTTTTATTTAAACAAATGGAACGTGGTAGTACAGTAACGCCAATAATTTTATTACAAACGTTACATCGGGCATCGCCACAATTTTCACAAGTTGGTGAGAATGGCACCTATCGACAGCAGGATGCCAATGAATGTTGGTCAGAATTACTGAAAATGATGCAGCAAAAAATTCCAGCTTCTAACGACAAAGCAATCGAAGGAAGCGACGTTAAAAAGTACAAGTAAGCATTAATGTCAACCATAATTTTTAAAATAAACGACAGGTTTTTAAATAGTTGCAATAAAATTACCATTACTGAAATTTTTCTTCAGTTCATTTATAGAACAATACTTTGGTGGTTCATTCGAAGTTAAAATGAGCTGTGCCGAAATCGAAGATGAGGAGCCAACTATAGCTAAAGAGCAATTTCTTCAACTTAGCTGTTTTATATCAACGGAAGTAAAATATATGCATAGCGGTTTGAAATCGGTAAATTGAATTTTAATAATATTACCGAATTTTATTTTAAACAATTGTATTCTCAACGTTTAGCGAATGAAGGAGCAATTGGTGAAGCGATCCGAAACTTTGGGACGAGATGCTAATTATATTAGAACGGTATGTAGAAAACAAGAAAGAAATTCTTAGTAACTTATGATATTTTTTCTTCAAAAACTTTCAAAATTATAAAATATTGCATTTTTTCAGTCTCTTATCAGTCGCCTACCGGCGTATTTAACAATACAATTTGTTCGTTTTCAATACAAAGGAAAAGAGGGTATTAACGCGAAAGTTTTGAAAGACATAAAATTTCCAATCGAATTTGATGCATTTGAGTTATGTACCCCTGAACTTCAAAATAAGTTATGCCCTATGAGAGCTAAGTTTAAAGAAGCTGAAGACAAAAATTTGGAAGGCAATATTAAAGCTATCGCCGAAGATAAAAGTACTCCAACTGAAGTGGAAAAAAATGTAGAAACCGAAAACTATTGGTTCGAAAATGATCCAGGCAGCAATAATTCGGGATATTATACTCTTCATGCTGTATTAACACATAAAGGACGTTCAAGTTCTTCTGGTCATTATGTAGCTTGGGTAAAACACTCCGGTGATATCTGGTTCAAATTTGATGACGATGTGGTTACTTCTGTAACTACTGATGATATACTACGCCTGTCGGGAGGTGGAGATTGGCATTGTGCCTATGTACTTTTGTATGGACCAAAGTTGCTAAAGAAACAATGAAATTAAATAATAAATAAAAATATACATGTGAGACTCGACTGCAGATTTTTCATTAAACAAGTGCGCATAATTTCAAAGATGAATGGTGATGTATCTGAATAAAATCAGTTATAAATAGAGAGTGCACGAAAATTTAGATCGGCAGTTAAAGCTTTGAAAAACTTGTGTATGCGCTGATAAAAATTTTAGGCTGTGACTGTAAAAGTACCGGTAAAGCTAGTCACTATTCTAGATTCTCTCTTCATTTTACTCTTTGCAAAGAAACATTTTTATTTAGATAGAAACACTACAAGCAAGGAGTTTATTCTGGCATTATTATTACTGTGTTGAAGTATGAATTGTCAAGCAAAGCGAGGAAAGTTGTATGTGAATGGGCCATTAATGAACTAACTACCATTGATATCTATTTTGAACAACCGTGATTTCAATTGTTTATTTATCAAAAATATCACCACAATAATAGGTAGTGTAAAGTCTTTGGAAGCAGGAAATATATAATTCGCTTGCTTCTAGTTAATTTATGCAAATAACACAGATTTCAAAATGTTCATTTATATATTTCACCTTTGCAGGGTTAAGACAACACCACGGATTGTGAATACCATATTGAAATAAGAAGAAGAATTCTTAATCACATTTGTTCAGCCGATATTAACGTTGGGAAGCTAATTCTGAAATAAACAATTTAAAATGTCTGGAAATAAGAAAATTGATTTATCTGGAGACGGTGGTGTATTGAAAGAAATTATAAATGAAGGTCATGGTGAAGAATACCCATTAAATGGTTGCAAAGTTTCTTTGCACTATACGGGGAAATTGGTCGAGGGAACTGTATTTGACTCTAGTGTAGGACGCGAACCTTTTGAGTTCGATTTGGGAAAAGGTAAACTTCTAGAAGCTTCTTTCAAATAATATAAAGTAATAACAATTTTCCTTTAGGCCATGTTATCAAGGCATTTGATATGGGTGTGGCGACAATGAAATTGAATGAAAAATGTTTACTAACATGTGCTCCTGACTACGCTTATGGTGCGGCTGGAAGTCCTCCGAGCATTCCTCCGAACTCAACATTGATATTCGAGGTATGCATATATAGTAAAGTTTAGTTTTTTTAGATTTTTTAACAAATATTTTCAACGTACTTGATTTTTTATATACTTAGTTGGAAATGCTTGGTTGGAAAGGAGAAGATGTTAGCCCAAATAAGGACGGTAGCATAGAGAGGTTTATTGTGGAGAGCAGTGATAAGAAACGTTCCCCGGCCGAAGGTTCTCTTGTTAAAGGTAAAGTAAATTATATATGTACATGGATGTAAGCATGTATATTACAATATTTTTGTATTCAGTTATAACTAAGCAAAACATATTTTGTCAAAGAGAACGTATTTGTATTTTAATATATGAATTATTGCCTACTATCCTTAATGCGTTTCTTACAATTTTGTTATAATTTTTTTCGTTATGACTTAAATTTTAATAATTTATTCACTGTTCGACAGTTCATTTGATTGGAAAATATAATGGAAATACTTTTGAGGAGCGTGATGTAGAATTTGATTATGGTGAAGGTTGTGATTGCTCAATTATTGAAGGAGTTGAGATAGCACTGGAAAGAATGACTGTTGGCGAAACTTCAAGGTAACTCATATTTATTAGACATAATTTAAATTTTATTACATTTAATTTGTTCAAAAATTCACACGCTTTAAGTGTATTGTAAAGTTTGTGGTATTTAAACATAAAACAAAAAAATTTTAAACCGCAATGCGCAAAACAATTATGTTGTACGATAAATAAGTATTCGGTATGTCTTGTTGGTTTAGAGTAAACTGTGATAAAAACTCGTAGGTTCTCGTTGTGCTATCCTTTTTTTATTTTGTCTTGTGAAGTCGTAATTTATACTTATGTGATTAACATACATAACAACTTGTGTTCATAAAAATACATAAATATGACCTGTATAAATATTTTTATAGAATAAAAATTCAACCAAAATATGCCTTTGGAAGTAAAGGAAATGATGTTTTTAACATTCCACCAAACTCTACTGTCGAATATATAGTCAAACTTATTGATTGTGAAAAGGTAAGTTTTTATATGTATGTATGTCTTATATTCATATACATATATATGTTGTTGGTATTACTTTTTACTTTTAGGGAATAGAAGAATGGAAATTGTCAGATGAGGAAAGATTGCAACAGGCTGAATTGTATAAATCTAAAGGAACAAAATATTTCTCTAAACAAAACTTTTCGTTGGCTATAAAAATGTATAAGAGCTGCGTAGATATTATTTCAAAAATTGGTAAGAACCTAATATTAATATGTCTATTTAAATTCTGTAGACGGACGCGACAAAAAATAGAAGTTTTTTTGAGGCGCATTCAGAAATATACAAAATTCAGCAAATTAAGGATTTATATATATATAAAAATATATATATTAATAAATGCGAATAGACGACTGTTATTCGTAGGTTTATGAAATATGTTAATTTTCCCTTAGTTTTTTTTAATTGAGTATAGAAGAAATACGGACGCGACATAACGGACGCGACAAAATCTTCCAAGAACAAAGAAATACATTTTTTTCATTATAACACTTCAATTTTATTGAAAATTAAGCAAAACAATAACGTAAATTAAAAATTCAAGTAACATTTTAGTAAAAATGACTTAAAAAATTAAGAAGAAAGTTATTAGTTTTTAGTATGGCGGTCCAAGCAACTTCAATAAATTTACTGTCGAAATATGAAAACCAATGCAAACTCTTAACTGCTTTGATATTTGGAATATTTTGCCATAACTCTGACAGTTGATTACAAAAACTATCAATTTGTGTTCCAGAGATATACAAAATGTTAACTCCATGAATGTTGTTCTTAGCACATTCATAGAAGCATGAATAATCACCGAGAACAATATTTTTTGCTTTAACGATTTGCCAGACGTTTTCGTTTCGGCACCTATTCCGTCTACTGCACCTTTGCCATGTGAAGTGGCAAAAAAATTCCACTCTAAGATTTCGCGTGGGTCAATCTATCACTGATAACAGCAAAAGACTTGGTTTCACCAAGGACCCAAGCTACGCACGTAAACACTGTTACTTGGCTATAACTAAAGTGGGCATCTTGAACTTCGTTTTCCAATGTCAAACGATAATTTTCAGCAAAATCAACTTGCATAACAATTTCATTAGCTGCTACATTTTTTTTTTTAGTTTCAAAGTAATTTTGTTGGTGACATTTAACAAAACAATGCATTTTAAAAGCTGGTAGCTGAATCTCTATATCATGAATTAAGTCGATTAATGGACCAATAGTGTAGTTTAAAGTTATGTGATCCACCATACTCCACTGTTCCATTTGATTTGCGTATTAAATTTATTAATAAACTGTATTGGAACTAGATCGTCTTTAATATCGCGTACACAGCTGTCCCAATTATTAGCCATGCACTTTTCATTCATAACGTCGCAGCAAACTGATGTAAGAAATAATTCAGCTTTGGCAGGAATCTGCGGTATAATCTTTGCACAGCCTTCTAGTAGAAAAATAAAATTTGCATGGTACTTACAGACACACATATTGTGTCGTAAATTATTGATTAACTGAATGTAAGTTGGCTTAGAACGAATAAAAATAGTTTTGCAGACTTTTTCTTCGGTATATTCGGCTTTGAAAAGTTGATATGCTTCTGTTAAGGTCATAAGCATAAAACGTTTTGAGGCTACTTTCCCATTGATTATCATTGTATCCTTTCTCCCAGGAGCTTGAACGCTGATTCCATCTTGCAAAAAGAATTGTTCAATTAATTTTTCGCGCATCTGGCTTTTTGATGACTTGGTTGTATTTTCATTCATCGTTTCTGTTGGCTTAATATATTTATTGCATAAAGATTTGAGGATAGCTATTTTTCTATTCAGGTTTTTAGGTAGCGCAGCCTCAACTTTTTTAATTGCTTTTCTTATCGTTTGTTTACAGCTGTAAATTTCGCAATTCAAATTGTCAATATTATTTATGCTCTTTTTTTGCCGCAAAACTTGCTGTCTAACACGGTCCTTTTCTTTCTTCTTTTCTAATAAATTGCAATCACTTTTCAATTTTTGCGATAATCTTTTTCGGTACTCTTGCTTTCGTTTTGCTTCTTTCTTCTTGTATTCCTGCCATTTCTCGACGTTTTCTTTCATTTTCTCTCTATACTTCATTGTTATTGCTTTTCTTGTTTCTTTTGCCGTTTTTGCCATCAATAAAATTTTAATTTTATGCAATTTCTACAACTTTATTTAATATTTAAGGTTTACGGTAACGGACGCGACGAATTTCAAACACCAATAAATTTTTTTAATCGTTTTTGCCGAGAGCCAAATATTACTTTTTTTAAGTGAAATGATGTATCTGCTTTTAGTCTGAAAGCAATTTACACTTCAACACTTTGTTCACTAATGAGAACAATAAATGCTGTTTTTCGGTAACGGACGCGACATACGAATATAAGCAGAAGCAAACACAAAAAACTACCGTTATTCGATCTCCACTCAGTCTGTCTGCTTGTTGAACATTATGTTACTATCAGCAGAAGATTTTTAAATTATAAAAACATCATAGTATTACTTTGAATTAGGGAATATAACAAGGAAAAACGTTGGTATATTTGGTCAAAAAAGTCAGATTTTTGTAAATTTTGTGTATTCGTTGTATATTTCGGCTCAAAATTAGAAGAAAATAAAAATTCCTTTATATTTATAAAATAAACACATTTGAGATTTATTATTCATCAACAGAAAGTTTTCAGGAACTGTTTGAATTTTGCACGCGTGGTGGACCTTTTTGTGAAAATGCCCATATGTGATATATATGGAAAAAATATAAAAAAAAAAACTGCAAACAATATTTTTAAAACCTTTTATATTTTCAATCAATTCGCAGACAATGATGAATCGAAAAAGTTGAAGATAGCCTCAAACAGCAATATTGCTTTATGTTACCAGAAAACAAATGATTATTTCGAAGGAAAACAAGCGGTATAACTTTTGGAATAATTAAAATTTACGGAAATAATAATGTGCACATGTCTATCTATATTTTATTAGTGTATTGAAGCTCTAAAGTTAGATCCCCTAAATATAAAAGCACTTTACCGTCGGGGACAATGTAATCTAGCTATTAATGAATTTAAGGAGGCTCTTGAAGATTTTGAAAAGGTATATTGTAAAAAAATATTTCCGATTAAAATTACTATAATTATTATATGCAGGTAATCGAGTTGGAGCCTACAAACAAAGCTGCCATAAATCAAATTCAAATTTGTAAGCAGCGAATCAAGGAGGCTAACGATAAAGAAAGGAAAATTTATGCAAATATGTTCAAAAAATTGTCTGCAGCTGACAAACAGGTAAAACAAACAGAATATAATTTAAAAAGAATAATATAGTTTAAGACGTAGATACTTATAAACAAATAATCTTTATTGAGATATACTTACAAAATTCCACAATTTTTCGTTTTAAGTAACTTTTGAATTATAAATATTTATGTATATAGCCAACACCGAGTACTGAACCTGATGTTTTAACGAAATGCGGTGAATGGACAGATGAAGACGCAAAGCGCGAAGTCGATTTGGCCTTCGAACGCGATAATAATATTGTTATGATTTAAATTAATTGCAAATTGAAATTTAAAACATTTGGTGTAGTTAATAAAATTAAATAAATAATAATAATACAACAGAATATTTAATTTCATTTTACATGGTATTATTCACCAAAACCATTGTACCATTTCATAGTTTAAGGCTTATCTCATTTGTCAGAGTGACTTAGCACCTATACGCCTTATATGTATGTATGTATTTTATACATTTCAATAATTTTAGATATGCTAACAAAAATAAAGTCTCCGTTGAAGTAATAATATTTTAAACTTTCTAACATTAGATGCGCACCTTAGTTCTCGATGTTTTTTTTTTAATGAAAATCCAATTTATTGTAAGAAAATGGTTACAAATGAATTATTGGAAGTACAACTTTTCCCCCTTCTTTCTGGCAAAGCTCGAATAACATTACGGTAAAACTATTCATTTTGTAATGCTTTCTAAGAATCAAGCAATTTTTCGATGACGCCTTGTGACTGAAACTACTTCTGAGCCATCGAACGGCATGAATAATAATCGGACAGTGCAATATCTGGGGAATATAGTGGGTAGGACTTTCCATTTAAGTGTTTCCAGGTAGGTTTTAATGTGTTTGGAAACATGAGACAGAGCGTTGTATAATCTAAAACTCACTGAAACAACAAAGCTTAGATCGCCGAAAAAACAGCTTTTAGTCGGATAAAATCCGGGTTAATTCCGGCAACGTAGAACCGGTTGTCGTGGGAATCGATCAGAGCGTTGTCATGCAGCAGAATCACTTTTTCGTGCCTCTCCTGGTATTAAGGTCTTAGGGAACCCACGTTTCTTGTTTCTGAATCATTCCCAACTTATGTAGTCACTTTGAAATGATTTGGCGGGTGAATGTTGAAGTTCTTCTTGCGTTTCACAATAATCCTTATCAAGCAAAGTCTCCAATTCACCGAATTCTAAGGTTATTGGCCCTCCATCACACGAACGGTCGATAATATCGAAATCTCCGTCTAAGAAGGGACGAAATCAATCATGGTAAGTTGTTTCACTTGGGCAGCACAAACAATGTCACTAATGAGGAAACGCAGTTTATTTTTCAAATGTCTAGGTTAAGACCCCTATTACGGTTTTAAACCCAACAGCATATTGGTAAAAAAAAGTTCAATTGTTGTCAAACTTCAATTTTTTTGGTTTTACTGTTTTCAACTCTGTACAAGAGGAGTTGACTGGAGTATCAAAATTTTTTTTTTGCAGCAACCAAAGATATCGTAAGTTGTTTTGACTAAAGTTGAAATCATTTAAAATGCATTCTTGATAACTACCGACAACAAGAGAATGGAGAATTTTTGATAACGTTCATTCATCTCATTTAGTAAAAGAAAAGATGCGTGCAGTCCCTACCCGCGGATGAAGTTATACTTCTTAGTGATATTCCAAGAAATGCATATAATTTTGTATGAAAGAAAACTAGAAAACTTAAATTCACATTTTATAAATTTATTATGCACATAAAATGAAGAATAAAGCAAAGTCTAAATGAAAAAATTTTGACTCCGAAAGTAGTTCTGTCTCTTCGTTGCGGAAGAGAATATGCAGCGTAATCATCTCTATTTTGTAATCCATCAACACGCGTTGAAGGCCCAGCAGTTACCGGTGAATTGACGATCGTTGATTCATCAGTAGTTATAGATGCTCCCGCAGAGATTGATGGAACAGCAGCCGTTGAATCTTTTTTACGCGCTCCCTGATATTCCGCAGCTGTTTTCCTCTTCCTCGATTGAGTACCAGCTATCATTTCTAATTTCGCTTTTTCCCGTTGTGCTGTTTTCCCTCCTCTTGAAACACGGGCTGCATTGCTTTTTTCCGCTGTAGAACCAATTTAAAATCAAAACATTAAATTTTTGCCAATCCAATTAATATTAGTTTCAAAAGCACAAGTTTAATGCACAATGTGCATCTATTACGGACAATTGAAATATTCAAGGAAACTTACCATAACATAGCCTGGAATCCGCTGTGTTATGCGTATAATCAGTGTCATTTATTTTATCAACATTGATCGGAGGTCCAGCCGTCATTAATCCATCAACACGCGTTGAAGGCCCAGCAGTTATCGGTGAATTGATGACCGTTGATTCATCAGTAGTTATAGATGCTCCCGCAGAGATTAATGGAACAGTAAACGTTGAATCTTTTTTACGCGCTCTCTGATACTCCGCAGCTGTTTTCCTCTTCTTCATTTGACTGCCAGCTATCATTTCCAATTTCTCCTTTTCCCGCTCTGCTTTCTTTCTTGTTCGGTATTCACGATAATATTGTGCTGTTTTCCCTCCTCTTGAAACACGGGCTGCATTGTCTTTTTCCGCTGTAAAACCAATTTAAAATCAAAACATTAAATTTTTGCCAATCCAATTAATATTAGTTTCAAAAGCACAAGTTTAATGCACAATGTGCATCTATTACGGACAATTGAAATATTCAAGGAAACTTACCATCACATAACCTGGAATCCGCTGTGTTATGCGTATTATCACTGTCATTTATTTTATCAACATTGATCGGAGGTCCAGCCGTCATTAATCCATCAACACGCGTTGAAGGCCCAGCAGTTATCGGTGAATTGACGATCGTTGATTCATCAGTAGTTATAGATGCTCCCGCAGAGATTGATGGAACAGCAGGCGTTGAATCGTTTTTACGCGCTCCTGATATTCCGCAGCTGTTTTCCTCTTCCTCGATTGAGTACCAGCTATCATTTCTAATTTCGCTTTTTCCCGTTGTGCTGTTTTCCCTCCTCTTGAAACACGGGCTGCATTGCTTTTTTCCGCTGTAAAACCAATTTAAAATCAAAACATTAAATTTTTGCCAATCCAATTAATATTAGTTTCAAAAGCACAAGTTTAATGCACAATGTGCATCTATTACGGACAATTGAAATATTCAAGGAAACTTACCATCACATAACCTGGAATCCGCTGGTATGCGTATTATCACTGTCATTTATTTTATCAACATTGATCGGAGGTCCAGCCGTCATTAATCCATCAACACGCGTTGAAGGCCCAGCAATTATCGGTGAATTGACGATCGTTGATTCATCAGCAGTTATAGATGCTCCAGCAGAGATTGATGGGACAGCAGACGTTGAATCTTTTTTACGCGCTCTCTGATATTCCGCAGCAGTTTTCCTCTTCCTCTATTGAGTGCCAGCTATCATTTCCAATTTCGCCTTTTCCCGCTCTGCTTTCTTTCGTGCTCGGTATTCACGATAATATTGTGCTGTTTTCCCTCCTCTTGAAACACGGGCTGCATTGTCTTTTTCCGCTGTAAAACCAATTTAAAATCAAAACATTAAATTTTGCCAATCCAATTAATATTAGTTTCAAAAGCACAAGTTTAATGCACAATGTGCACCTATTACGGACAATTGAAATATTCAAAGGAAACTTACCATCACATAACCTGGAATCCGCTGTGTTATGCGTATTATCACTGTCATTTATTTTATCAACATTGATCAGGGAGGTCCAGCCGTCATTAATCCATCAAATACGCGCTGAAAGGCCCAGCAGTTTCGGTGAATTGACGATCGTTGATTCATCAGTAGTTATAGATGCTCCCGCAGAAGATTGATGGAACAGCAGACGTTGAATCTTTTTACGCGCTCTCTGATATTCCCGCAGCTGTTTTTTGCTCTTCCTCGATTGAGTGCCAGCTATCATTTCCAATTTCGCCTTTTCCCGCTCTGCTTTCTTTCGTGCTCGGTATTCACGATAATATTGTGCTGTTTTCCCTCCTCTTGAAACACGGGCTGTACTGTCTTTTCCCGCGGTAAAATCAATTTAAAAACAAAACATTAAAATTTTTACCAATTCAATTGATATTAGTTTCAAGAGCACAAGTTTAATGCACATATATTACGGACAATTGAAATATTCAAGGAAACTTACCATCACGTAACCTGGAATCCGCTGTATTATGCGTATTATCACTGTCATTTATTTTATCAACATTGATCGGAGGTCCAGCCGTCATTAATCCATCAACACGCGTTGAAGGCCCAACAGTTATCGGTGAATTGACGATCGTAGATTCATCAGTAGTTATAGATGCTCCCGCAGAGATTGATGGAACAGCAGACTTTGAATCTTTTTTACGCGCTCCCTGATATTCCGCAGATGTTTTCCTCTTCCTCGATTGACTGCCAGCTATCATTTCCAATTTCTCCTTTTCCTGCTCTGCTTTCTTTCGTGCTCGGTGCTTCAAATAATATTGTGCTGTTTTCTCTCCTCTTGAAACACGGGCTGCATTGCTTTTTTCCGCTGTAGAACCAATTTAAAATCAAAACATTAAATTTTTGCCAATCCAATTAATATTAGTTTCAAAAGCACAAGTTTAATGCACAATGTGCATCTATTACGGACAATTGAAATATTCAAGGAAACTTACCATCACATAACCTGGAATCCGCTGTGTTATGCGTATTTTGTAATCCATCAACACGCGTTGAAGGCCCAGCAGTTACCGGTGAATTGACGATCGTTGATTCATCAGTAGTTATAGATGCTCCCGCAGAGATTGATGGAACAGCAGCCGTTGAATCTTTTTTACGCGCTCCTGATATTCCGCAGCTGTTTTCCTCTTCCTCGATTGAGTACCAGCTATCATTTCTAATTTCGCTTTTTCCCGTTGTGCTGTTTTCCCTCCTCTTGAAACACGGGCTGCATTGCTTTTTTCCGCTGTAGAACCAATTTAAAATCAAAACATTAAATTTTTGCCAATCCAATTAATATTAGTTTCAAAAGCACAAGTTTAATGCACAATGTGCATCTATTACGGACAATTGAAATATTCAAGGAAACTTACCATCACATAACCTGGAATCCGCTGTGTTATGCGTATTATCACTGTCATTTATTTTATCAACATTGATCGGAGGTCCAGCCGTCATTAATCCATCAACACGCGTTGAAGGCCCAGCAGTTATCGGTGAATTGACGATTGTTGATTCATCAGTAGTTATAGATGCCCCCGCAGAGATTGATGGAACAGCAGACGTTGAATCTTTTTTACGCGCTCTCTGATATTCCGCAGCTGTTTTCCTCTTCCTCGATTGAGTGCCAGCTATCATTTCTAATTTCGCCTTTTCCCGCTCTGCTTTCTTTCGTGCTCGGTATTCACGATAATATTGTGCTGTTTTCCCTCCTCTTGAAACACGGGCTGCACTGTCTTTTTCCGCGGTAAAATCAATTTAAAATCAAAACATTAAATTTTTGCCAATCCAATTGATAATAGTTTCGAGAGCACAAGGTGCATCTATTACGGACAATTAAAATATTCAAGAGAAACTTACCTTCACATAACCTGGAATCCGCGTATTATCACGTGTCACTTATTTTATTGTTTATTTAAATCACTATTCACTGTGTACTAATACTACAAATAGTACGTCAATATTATATAAAACACGAATTAATTAGTAAATAAACATTGTCTACAGAAATGATCCTGTAAGTCTTAACTTTTCAACGGCTAACGCAGAGTATTTCAACCAAAAGTCACACAAAATAGTAGAGAATTCACAGAAATTATCACTGTAACGTCAATATTATATAGAACACGAATTAATAAATAAACACTGTCTAGAAAAATGATCCTGTGAAGTCTTAACTTTTCAACGGCTAACGCACAGTATTTCAACCAAAAATCATACAAAATGGTAGAGTATTCGCAGAAATTATCACTGTCACTTATTATATTGTTTATTGGTTATTTGAATCACTATTCACTGTGAAGTCTTAACTTTTCAACGGCTAACGCAGCCAATCAACCAAAATCACACAAAATAGTTTAGAATTCGCAGAAATTATCACTGTCACTTATTATATTGTTTATTGGTTATTTGAATCACTATTCACTGTGAAGTCATAACTTTTCAACGGCTAACGCAGCCAATCAACCAAAAATCACACAAAATAGTTGAGAATTCGCAGAAATTATCACTGTCACGTCAATATTACATATGTACATTATCATATCAATATTACATACATTATCACGTCAATATTACATAATTATTACGAATAAATAAATAAGCACTGTCCACAAAAATGATCCTTTGAACGACTAACCCAGAGTATTTCAACCAAAAGTCACATAAAATAGTTGAGAATTCGCAGAAATCAAAGACAAACGAAAGAAAAAGAAGTATAACTTCAATAATGCACAAGCATACAAACATACATATGCGCACACATGTGAATAGTCACCTCGTCATCGCGGGTCGATTTGCAAAGAAAGTAAATGAAGACTGACCAGAGAACATAAAAGTATAGAAAAGGTGCTAATTGAATTCTGTATGAAGGTTCGATTGCGCGGCTAACAGAGCGGATATTCGCTGCTATTTAGCAGAATTGAGCCCGTTCTCTAGCAGAAATACATGTAAAATGACTAAATAAATACGAGAATGTAATAAAGCATTCTTTGAGTCACATAAGCATGCTTATATTGTATATAATACTATATATATTATATGAACCATTGTCACATATGCGTGATTATTTTGTATCAAATGAATAATTTTTTCCGAAAAATTATAAAAATTTAAATTTTTTTTACAAAATCGGGAAATATTAGGAAAAATTATTTTAATTTTATTTTTTTAATTTTTAAATAAATTAATATTTCAAATAAATTATATTGATTTCGACTATTGCAAAGTGAAGATGTGCCAAATAAACTTCATTCCTTCAAAGAAAATTGATGATCTTCATGAAACATGCATCATTCGCAGACATGAAAGACAAACGAAAGAAAAAGAAGTATAACTTCAATAATACACAAGCATACAAACATAAATATGCGCAGCAGCAGCAAGGAAAGAGGTAACAATCGGCAATCCATTGTATATTTCTTTCATGCATAACCAAACCATAATTAGGACAACACAATACAAGCGTCAATGGTGGTGTTGGTGGTAAGCGCTTGAAAAGTTACGACGAGCACGTAGGTTCGAATCCCAACAGAATTTATTTTTAATTGAATATGTCACCAACCAAAAATTTAAACATTGTTCTACAAAAACAACGATAGCATATAAGCATGGCAACATTGTGTTGTTGGTAGAGGTTGCGCATTTATGAATTTCACGCAACCTTTTCCGAACTCGTACATATAAGAAGTATAACTTCAATAACTATTTCTCATTTCAACGAAAATAACTTACGAATCTGCAATAAACATTATTTAAAAAAAATAAATATTAATAAAACTTTCCGTACTTGGTATTAGGAAGTTCAAAGGGATTTGAGTGATCACGAAGGCAGCTTTAGCCCCAACATTTTGGTCATCGTAATATAAGTTACAACTAATGTCCACTTTAATAACTATTCATCGTTTTGAAAGCAATAATTAAATAAAATTGATTTGCTTTTTCATTTAAAAATTTTCAGCTGTTCAATAATCTGTCAAACCTTTCTGTTTTAGGATGTCAACACCAATCAAATTGAATTGTTTCAGCTTCAATTCAACCAGTGGAATTGAAAACCATAATAAGGGTATAATTTATCAGGTTCAAATCGATCACTAGAGAACATAAAACATATGTTTTTGAATATTCTCTAGTTAGATTGTGTTGTTCTTGCTGCCCTAAATAAACCGATACAATTATAACATCGATAAATTTTTAGTAATTGTATTCCACATCTACATCTCTAATAAGTAGCATGCAAAAGTCAAATCGTCGTCTCAGGTAAACAAATTCAATAACAATTAAATATCTAAATAACTAAAGCGTTTGTATATAGTGAGGAGCAGCTTCTTAAAGCTATACAGAAGAAAAAAGAATGTAATGCAACAGCCCAGAAAATAGTTGAGTCGTTGTTAGAAAGAAACATTACAAGAGATTATTTCCTAGCTCAGGTGAGTATACAAAAAATATCAAAACAATTTGTCTTACCGATAAAAGCTCATAAGTAAACATTCAAGATTTTCGAAATGGTGTGTTGTTAGTGTCAATTTATTTATACTTTGACATGTTTTTTATTTAATTATCATAATTCTTGTATTTTTTGTCAAGTTGAAAGATATTAATCAATGTCATTACGAAGACATCGTAGATGAACGACACATTCTTCTAATATGTGGGTATCCCTTATGTGAGAATCTATTGGTAAAGTAAGTTTTAATTAAGCTTAATACTATTTTTACATTAATTAGTATTATTTTTATTTAGAGTGCCTTCAAAAAAATATCAAATATCGACGACTATAAACAAGGTTTACGATATAACGGATCGTAAAAAGTTTTGCAGCTCTCAGTGTTTCAAAGCGTCCGAGTTCATAAAATCACAAATATTAGTGAGTCCGCTTTGGTTGAGACAAAATGAACAAATACCGGAGTTCAAATTGTTGGATGAAAAAAATACATAACTTGGTACTTTACATTTCATTAGATCGTATAGAAAAACTTTAATAGAATCGGCAAAATACAATATTAACTTTAAATATTGACAAATAATATTGTAATTTTTAATGTATAACGTTAACACAATATTTGCCTACAATCCGTTCCTCTTCAAACGGATTAAATTAACTTGTAAAACTATTTTTTTTAAATTGTGTGATAAAAGGCTATTAATAATAATAGATATAATATTATGAAATAAAAGTACGTAATTGATAATACATACTTCAGCGATGAATACAAAGCATAAGAAGGTCAAGTACAATGTAGCAACGTGTAGAATTCATAGTTAAAATAGTCGTGCTTATAAATAAAATTAATAAAAATCAATAGATTTATTTCATATATTTTTTAAATAGTACCGTTCCAACTGAACAGCCAATCCAATCAACCCAGTGCGTAGCATTGATTTCAGGCACTTTATAATAATTGCATTATCATAACTTTCTTAACACAAATTGTAAGTATACTACAATTAATGCATGACGAATTAAATTTTCACACCATATTATTTATAGATTGAAGATATTTTATTTTATTTATTTTTCTATCTCTTTCATTCACTTCTGTTGTTCCGGTGAAATTTATAAATTATTATAATACTATTATGTATATGATTATACTGTGGAACATTTTTGGGATTATTGTCTGGGGGGTGAGAAATTCCAAGTCAGGGTGATGGTACTAGGTCAGTATAGCAAAATCCTCAAAGGGCTTGGCGTTCGTATGTGTCAGTTTTTTTTTATGACCTTTTAAGTTTGGCAAAAACGTAGTTTTTTTTTATGTTAAACTACGTTTTTTGCCAAAATGTTACAACTAAGCGAAAAAAAATCAAGATAAGGAAAAATTTAAGAGGTCATAAAAAAACTGACACATACGAACGCCAAACCCTTTGAGGGTTTTACTATACTGACCTAGTACCATCACCCTGACTTGGAATCACCCCCCAGATTAGCTTTTGTACTGTGTTATATGCATATAGTAAGCGTTAGATATGGCAAGGTATTAAATTTATAATCGAAATGGCATCATATTTCACATCACTAATTTTAGTCAAAATAAACAAAAATATTTGTGCGGAATGGTTTGTGATCGTTGCGAAGCGAAGTTGTCCAAAATTGCAACACCTGATCCGTGGAAAAATGGAACAGGAAAAAGAAAAATCAACGAAAACAAATTTTTGTCCACTGCTAGAGATAGACAAAATCCCATTTCTAGAAGTTTAGCACCTTGTAGGTAAGTATAAGTTTGTGGTTATACCGTTGCTTGATTCTATTGTAATTACCGTTTTTTTCACATAGAATATGTAGGCAGAAAGTACATCAGATTGGCTCCCATTATTGTCAAGCATGTGCCTACAAAAAAGCTATATGTGCTATGTGCGGAAAAAAGCTGCTCGATACCAAAAACTATAAACAAAGTTCCACTTAGAACAACTTTATATATTACAAACTTCAATATTTACAACATACATATGTACATTTAGTGCTTAACATAATTTTTGTAACTAAAACTTAATTAAGAATTACTTGTTTTCTTCTTTTTATTTGACGTAGAATAGCTCAGGGATTCTTTTTCGAATTCCAGAGGCATAATTCCCAAGTCCCCACTATATCGATTTTTTACAATTTGCAAATATTTTTTCCCTCGAAGAGATGTTAGACGCTTATCTTGGATAATCAGCACGTTGTCTGCTTCTTGTGTAGCTTTAGCTGTTCCAAACACCGAACTTGTGGTAAGGTCTTCGTCTGCACGTTCCTTACGCGGATGCATAACTAATGTCACATGAACATTATTTTTCGTGGCAAAGGAACGGAAGGCAGATATAATCGAATCTTGTTCCCAAAATTTATCACTTTTCTGTGCGATTGACATGCCCATCATAAATTGCAGATTATCTATAATAACATGGCTAATGTCATGAATATACTGAGCATGTTCGATGGCCTCCATAACTAGTTTAAGCGGTTGTTGTCCATGAAAAGTCATAAAATATAAGGGATATCTTTCAAATTCACTAGTCCAATATTCAAACTCGTTAAGTTTATCCTCCAGCGAATAACCAACATACTGACGTAGTAATGTAGCTGCTAGACGACAGTTGCGAATTTCAAAAGATCCCCATAAAGTAGAAACTCCTTGTAAAGCCAAGTCCAACGAGTATTCACTCATAAAGGTAGTTTTCCCACTGCCAGTAGGCCCTGTTAAGATTGTTAATTCACCCTTTCTGTGTCCTTTAAGAATTTTATTCAATATGGGATATCGTTTCCATTTTACTCCATTGACTTTTTCTATGTTTTGCAGCTCACTGAGGATATCATTTTTGAGGGCGCTAAACGTAGTTATAGATTTGTGGCACATTGGTGTGGCTTTGTTCAGAATATGCTGTAAATTAAATCGTTTTTTATGAGCTTCAAATGGAGCAGGTTCCGTGGTAGTAGGTCGAATAAAAAAACAACGGTTTTCTTCCAGTTTCTTAGCAAAATTCTTTGCGGCATCCCAATCCGTTGTTTCGAAATTAAACCAAAAAACTATTTCTTTAAATTTTTCAAAGCATGGAAGGCATTCCTGAGGAAGAGATTTCAGGCCATAGGGCAAACATGCAATTGATGCTAAATGTCGGAAAAGAAATTCAATTAATAAAAAATCACATAAAGAGCATAATGTTTCAAGTAATATCACATTTGGAAACCAAGTTAAATTTAAATTTACCTACTGTTACTCAAACGCTGGATCGATAAAACGATGAAGTCCATAAGATTAGATACTAAAACCACTCGCGAAGATTTTTGTGGAGCATTAGACAATAGCAAACCAGATTGGTTATAATTTCCTATTGTTTCGTCTCTCCTATCGGACAAGTGAAGAATTTTTTCACCAACTACTTTATTTGCCACATTTTTTAAAGGGAAACGTAAACAATTTGAATTAAGTTCATATTGTGCTCCCAAGTGTTCCAAGTCTGCAGACTGCAGTCCTCTCATTCCAAGCTTGTCACAAACACTTTGTGAAACTGATTGTAAGTCCCTAAATTTACTTTTATATTCCACATCTCTGCACTTCGCATCACCTCTGCAATTTTTCTCGTATAAATGAAGAATGTCTACCACATTTTTCTTGAGATCACAGTTTGGACACAGGAAGAGACCTTGAAAGGTAAATAAAATAAAAAATTATTTCGCAACAAAACTAATTACGCACCAGTTCGTTTATTTACAAATGCTTCACTTCCAGATATGTTGTTACATAAATGACATTCCATAAGTAGACATGTTGGTCCATCTTTAAAAAGCAGCCGTTGATTCCTTAAATATTTCTTTAATTCGTACATAACCTTTGGGTCAACAGTATTGTCAGTACTCGCCGGTAAGACGTAGTTCCTAACTAAGTTGTATCTTATGCGAAATCCCAGTCTTCTATTTAATAAAGTTAACATTTTATATCGCCTTTCACAAAAAAAGCACTTTGCAGTTTTTCTAAACAAAAATGTCCATAGCCTCGAGGTTTTTTTGCCCGGTATAGTTTATCGATTTATTTTGTAATCAATTTTATAAGGCATTAAATACGATAAGATCCAAAATAGTCGAAAACAAACCAAATAATTGCGGTCCCTAAACAAAAGCTGCAGCTGCAAATCACTGTCAAAAATTCCTTATACCCATACATTATGTATAGCGCACACCTAAATATGGGCGGCGGCAACGCTAAGCTTTGAAGAATTTGATTTTGACAGCGCGTTAAGAAATAAAGTTGGTTGCAGAAATCGAGGAAATAAATAAAACAGTTTATTTCATTTGTACTAATTTTACTATTTAAGTGTAAAACACGTGTTGCTCAATCAATTTATTTAGGTCTGCCAGCAAATAAAATTGACGACAGCGCTGAGGGGTAAAATTTTCGGTTTTATTAGTGCGTTTATATTTTTTCTTAAAAATTTCTTGACACGTGATTTTTAATGCTTGCTCAAATTATTAAAAAAATCATTTGCATTCTATTTTATTTTTTGTGTACTAATTTTACAATTTAAGTGCGAGGTTGCTTTAATTTAGGTGATACCAGTAAGTTGTGCAAAAAAAAATAATAATAATAACACATTAAAAAAACACTCCAGCTCTGAAAGTATTCGACGCAATACCCGCCGGGGGAAGCAGAGGAAGAGGAAGACCTTCACTCCGTTGAAAGGACCAGGTGGAGAAGGACCTGGCTTCGCTTGGAATATCCAATTGGCGCCACGTAGCGAAAAGAAGAAACGACTGGCGCGCTGTTGTTAACTCGGCTATAATCGCGTAAGCGGTGTCTACGCCAATAAAAAAGAAGAAGAAATTAAACATTTACTAAATCTAAATCTGACAATTTTAGATTTATATTTTAGTAAATCCGAAACGTTTTAATTTTTTCTGTTGTGTTGAAATTCATTATAAACACAAGATTTATTTGACTATTTAATTTTTAAATGTACTTATTTCTAAACAAGTAACTGTGATCCCAACAGCTTATATAGAGTCCATGTTTTCATATGTTAATATTGATGAGTGTAAACGGAGCTTAAAAAATTGATCATATAATTTAAGTATGGCAACATCTGAATTTCATGCACTGAACGTACTTCTTAAAACAAGATGGTTCCCTTTCATTCTTTACAGAGTGGTGCTTGTTGTATCGAATTTTCAAAAGTCGTGGATATTTTATGGAAATAACTTATTATCATTAATAGGTATCAAGCATAAAGCAAAATAAACGTGAATATATTGATAAATTACAAGCATTAATTTCGTAATGCGGCGACGAAGTGAAAGGAAAAAGTCGACTGATGTCGCGTCGCCAGCTCCGGCGTCTCGTCGAACTAGTCGACGGTCTCGCCAAACATCTGAAACCGCTAGCGAAAAAAGCGCACAGCCTGAAATGCCTCCCCAGGATGATGTTACAGAGAAGTGCATCGCTAACGCAGATTGCCCGGAAGAGAGTACTAACGAGGAACCAGTAGTAGAAACTGCTAAGAGTCGTTCACGTAATCGGACACCGGTAAAGGATCGAAGCAGTCCCGCCAAACGGAAAGCTCAAAACATTACCAATGATCCCAAAATTGATGTTATACCTGAAGAAAATATCTCCATAAAAGAAGATTGTCCGAATGATAATAAACCTGGAAATAAAGATAATCAAAATATTGAAGAGGCACAAAAACCTGATAAAGATTTAACAGAGACAGCAGTGTCGTCAAGCCCAAAAACGAATGTTGATATGATGAAACCATTGGATGTTTTAGAAATACAAGCAGAGGATAATGAAGAAGAAAAGTTACAAACCCAAGGCATGTTAAGTAAAAATGAGAATATAGCAGAAAATGTTGTAGAGCCAGAGAAAAAAGATGATGAAAAAGTCATTAATGAAGAACAAAATAAAGTTGATGAAGAAGAAATGAAAGACACTACTAATAATGCTATAAATGAAAAGGCGGATCCATCGCCTGCAGACGAAGTAACTGTTACCGAAGAAAAAACGGATCAAAATTTGAATAAACGTAAGTGGATTACAAAAAGAACTGTTCAAAATCGTAGCCCATTGCTGGTAATAACTACTGAAACATCGATCCCTGAAGATGTGCATTCCGCACCGAAACAAAAAATACGGTCTTCACCAGAAGTTCAAGAAATAATCTCGGAACGCGAAGAAGGCGAAGAGACACCGTCTCCAGAAAGAGAAGTTCACAGAACAAGTACTAATAGTGCTGAAAAACCTATACGTAATCAAATAGAATTATCTTCTGCCCCAAGAATTATTAACAAAGTTAATATAAAAGTCGAACATCGTTCCCCGAGTCCGAGAAATAAAAAAGCGAGTAATGTACTTTTCATAACAAATCTCGTGAGACCTTTCACGGTATTACAACTGAAAGGTTTGCTAGCTCGTACTGGAAAACTTGTGGAAGATGGCTTTTGGATTGATCGTATCAAATCAAAATGCTATGTACAATATGAAACAGAAGAGTAAGTTTTTTTATCAAGCTATTTATTTAAATTATTAAAACATATATTATTTTTTATTGCAGTGAAGCTATTGAAACCCGCCATGCACTACATGGAGTACGTTGGCCAGTTTCAAATCCCAAATGCTTAATAGTTGATTTTGCTAAAAGGGCTGATATGGATAGGGCCATCCAATCTACCAAAGAAGAACAAACTAGTTTTGGCCAAGAGAATCATAGAGATAACGTGCTCATCGGTATGGGTTGGAATAGAGACAGGAATGGTGTTGATGAGAAACGGGTAAGTGAAATGAGGAGCTAACAGTATTATGTTGTCTAATATCGCTTAGATCTAAAATCGAAAACAAGTTTCTTTTTCTTTTGACGAAAATTCAAAAAATCCAAAGTTTTCCTTAAAAATAATTACGTTGCAATCGATTGCATTCCTAAGTAAAAGAATTTTCGGCCAGGCCAAATGTGCAATATCGAAAATCGAATAAAATTTTTTTTTTTGAGTATTACTTCGAAAATCCGAGAAATTACTCTTTTATTTAGGTATCAATCTCTTGAAAAAGCCGAGTTTTGTACAGAGTTTTTTATCGTGAAATGTTAAATCTTATTCTGCAATGAAATCTAAAGTTGTACGAAAGTTTTGAAACAAATTTTCCTATAAAAACATACTTCTAATAGCCGGGTTAAAGTGATTTTGTATCCGGACTAGCTATCTTTCTCAGTACCCCTAATTTAGTTAATATTTTATGCTCCTATGAGAGGAACAACATAATAAGCTTCTGAAAATAAAGAATTTCCTTGCAATATAAATTCTTATCACAAATATCGGAAAAAATATGGTGAAACTTCTCAAAACTGCATTTTCGTAAAAAATAATATCAAAAACCATTATGTAGCATATTTGGGTTACAGTATTTAAATTGGCATTTCTAATGTGACATTAATATATTAAAAATAAATTTTATAATACGATATAACTTTATAAATGATATTATTAATAATATAATATTCGTACGCTTCCTCCATTTTAATTGAATTTTTTTCTTTAAAACCTTAAATTCATTGCTAGACAAAGAAGAATTTCGGGTTATTAGCGGCTTGTAATATATTTCAGACATTGAGACCAGTTCGAGAATGGGATGTTGGAAAGAAAGAAAGTTTAGATCGTGATAAGGCCAGGGAAATTCTAAAACGGCGAAGCAGAGAGAGGGAAATTACTTTTGGAAATCGGGAACCCGATCGAAATGGCAAGGAGAGAAGACCACGGTCGAGAGGAAGAGCTGAGGCAAGAAGTAGTAGCCGGTCACCAGGTAAATGCATAATTGGGTAGCTAAATTATTTAATATATTCCAACATTTCTACAATTCACGTAAAATATTTTTTCACAGCACGAAAAATCAAGAAAAAGGAAAATGATCCACCTCTAAGACTTCTAGATGATCTATTTCGCAAAACTAAAAGTACACCATGTATTTACTGGCTACCTTTAACACCCGAACAAGTAAATATAGGATACTAATTTTGTTATAAACATAATAGTCTTGATCTATATTAATTTTTTTTCTTAAGATTGCTGAAAAAGAGGCATTCCGACAGAAACGACTTGAAGAACATAAGCAGCGTATTAAGCAAAGAGAGTTGGAAAAGGGAAAGGAAAGAGAGAAAGAACGGAATCGAATCAACGAACGCAGGGATCGTGAAAAAGAAAGGGATCAAAGACGCAATAGATCCAGTGATCGTCGCTCTCGTAGTCGCGATCGACGCCGTTACTAAAAAATATTGGTATTGTATAACCAAATTATCATTACGTCGACGTCGTTGCATTTGAAATTTATTACTTTTCAACACATGCAAAACCGAATGCATGGTGAACGAAAACTGAAAATAAATTTCATTTAGCATCGTTCTTAAATTAAAAAATGGCAAGTATTTCTAGCAAAAATAATAGAAATCGTTTCCGGATGCCCTTAGCCTTTGGCGAAGATATTTATGATATTTCACATACAAAATTAATTCGAAGAATTTACGATCACAAAAAAATCATCGCCAAAGTAATTTTCAAAAGCCCATCAACTTTTTTTTTTATATAAATGGTGACATTTAAAATTTTTTTCAATTATTTTATTGAAGCATTTCGTTATATTCAAACGGTTTAACAAAATTATTTATAATTTATTTTGTTTTCATTATGTCGTGAAAAATTCATATTTCTTATACCCGTAAAAGTTTAGATTGGGTATTCAATTTTTTTCAATTGCTGCAAAACAAACTCTAGGAAACGATCCGATAAAAAAAATTAAAACAATTGAATATCCGTTATAAACCTTTCTGGGAAAGTTCTTTCAAGCGGAGAGGAACAGCAACCCGGTTGAAATCAACAAGTGTTCTCAGCGCTCGGACTCTATTTTAACAGTAAAGTGGAGTTAATCCACGAATTTTTAACACAAACAATTCAATGATAATATTTAAATAAAAGGCAATAAGTTCTCTCAATAATATTTGTTTTTATTTAAAAGGTATTTTACGAGTATTATTTTCAGGGTTGAAAAATGTGCATAAAAAATAATTTAATTGCTGAATGGTATTGAGATGGATTGTAAATAAAAAAATTACAAACTAATATTTTTTTGTAATCCCGAATATTTAAAAATTAAATCGTTTTTATTTTGTTTATTCCAAGTACCGGATTGAAATCAATGAAGATAGTAAAGCAAAAATTTTAGTCAATAAAAATAAATTAGATTAATAAAATAACAACTTACAGATAAAGAATATCTTTCAAATGTCATATTTCAAAATTCGCTTTTGGAAAAATCAATCGATGTCATGTTGTATTGGGGAATAATAATCCTCAAATAAATATTAAAAAAAAGTCCTGTTGAGTTTTCAGTTCTTAAACGAAAAAAATATTTCTTATTACGTATGTATACCCGCAGGCCGTGGAAAGATAAACATGTTCATTGATAAGTTCGATTGAACAGTATTGATATACCATATTGTTAACATTGAGTGCTTGCAATGTTCTATGTGAACTCACCCTTACTCGATAAATTCAAATAGTTTAAGTAATATCGATTTATGTTTTCCATATCTAATTGTCGTGATAATTTTTTATCAACAATTCCAACCTATTAAACTACAGATATATTGAACTACACTTGTAATTATGTGGAGTGATACGATTTTAATAGTATTTATTTCTATTTGCACAGCGCTCTTGGGAGAAGGTTTGAAAATTCATTGAATAATTCCTGTAATTTAGTAAAAATTATCGTTTTTGACTTAAGGTCTTACTTGGGTATTGGTATATAGGACTGAAAAATATCAAAAGTTGAAAGGTGAAGTTGAGAAGCAAAGCAAAAAATGTAAGTATTAAGAGAATAGTGATATGATGCATTATTTTTAATAAATTCGAATGATATAAAAGTGTGGCTTTAGAAAGTATAGCACCAATTCTAACCAAAGTCTTTTGCTAGCCATCATATTTTGAATAGTTTGCCAAATTATCTCTAAATTTACATTACAATTATCCTCATTGTTAAACCACTACCAAAGCACTGATTCAAGCCTTCCAAAAGCAGTGTATGGTTTTCGTCATGTATATAGGTATTAAAAATGGTACAATATTATTAATCTTGTTAAAACCTCCATTCCATATTATGAATAGTTAATAATTTAAAAGCATTTGTAAATATTATACATATGTATAACATCACATAAATATACACTTATAATTTCTTAAAACTTTAGTAGAAAGGCGTAAGGAAATCCATGGAGAATCTCTTGATAAGTCACAGAAAAAGAAAATTGAACGCGATGAAGAGAAACTGAAAAATAATAATAGAGATCTGTCGTTGGTTAAAATGAAGTCTATGTTTGCGACGGGCTTCGCATTTACAGCGCTTCTCAGTATGTTCAACAGCATGTAAGTTGCAGCATTAAGAATATATATGAGTTATTGAAAACTTACCATTACAATTATTCCACAACAGCTTTGATGGACGCGTCGTAGCACAGCTACCCTTTACACCAATTTCTTGGATTCAGGGTTTGAGCCATAGAAATTTGTCTGGTGATGATTACACCGATTGCTCTTTCATCTTCCTTTATATACTATGCACAATGTCTATTAGACAGAATATTCAAAAGCTTTTAGGTTTTGCGCCTTCAAGAGCAGCTAGCAAACAGGGTGGAGGATTGTTTGGACCCACACCGGGACAATTTAAATAAACATACATTCTGCTGACCCATGTGTGTTCTAGACATAAATCACTCACTCGGGGAGTTGAAAAAATGAAAATAATTGTGTATATTAATATAAAAAATATATTCATTATAATTATTACACAAAAAGTGGTTTGACTTTATTTGCATAAACATTATTTATTTATAAATAACAATATGTGTACTTCATATAAAAGCGTGCTCAAACATTGGCCTATCTACGATAATCCGATCGAAACCAAGTCTAGATAAGTCTATAGTCCGAAATTGTGCATCGATAACTAATTCAGAAATTGCTCTACCCACAGCTGGCGATTGCTGTAAGCCAAAACCAGAAAATCCACTTGCAATATACAGATTATTGTAGTAGGCATGTGGGCCAATAATACCATTTTCATCAAAGACATTATACTCATAAGAATACTCCCAAGCGTCAATAACTTTTGGTTTTTTTGACATTTTCATCCTACGCATCAAATAAGGCAAAACATTAGTTTCGAAGCTGTTTTCGCTTGGCCCATTTTCTGCATTTGTGGGCGCACTGAAACCTGTTATATAGTTACCAGTTAGGCCATCTCTTCGAAAGTATACACCATTCAAATCCACCACGCATGGTGTACCGATACCCAAGGTATTGATATCATCACTGTTGAACATGTAGGCGTAATTACTTCGCTGGGTTATTGGCAGGGGAATTTTTAAAATCCCGGAACTCGTGCCAATTTTCGCTAGTTTGGCGATTTTCTCTGAACTTGTACCGGCCGCAAGTACACAAATCGAAAATTTTATAGATCGTGTTTCGCCATTAGGCATTTTGACTATTGCTTTTTCCAAAGCATTATATGTACTGGTTGTAGATCCTCCTTCAATGACAACATCTGGTTGGTTTTGAAACTTAAAGTCTATCAATTCAGATTGTATGAAATGTGCGCCGTATTCCATTGCTTTACTCCTAAGTCCTAATAACAAATTAGCGGAATCAAACCATCCATGTTTTTCGAGACCTTGGCAACCTGTTAACAAAAGTGTATTTAAAAAAATTCGGTTTATTTTATAGAAGCTTATTTACAAACCAATTGCTACATCTTCAATGTTTAGCCATGGAAATTTTACTTTTAGACGATCTGGAGTTAGTATTTCGGTACGGGCGCCAAATTCATTTTGAATTTTCGACATCGTTTTAAGTGTTTCCGCATTTTCCGCAGAAGCCAGTGTGAGGTGTCCGTGAGGGTCAAATCTAACGTCAACACCAAGTTCTTCTTTTGCATTCCTCATAAACTCTGCTCCGTAAAGTGACATTTCGATATTTTCAGGTAAAAGAAATTGCTGATGCAAGCATCCCGTAGGTAACGTTAAACAATTTCTGGTATTAAAATGCTATTTAAAGTAAATGCAAAATCCATTCAAATTGACTAATTAAATAAAAAAATAGATTTTATAACGCATTTTTGTTATAGATATACTCTTACCGAAAAATCCTTTTCAATGACAACAACATTTAAACCTTGACGAGCTTTTTTCTTCAACCAATAGGCAGCAGCTGATCCAACACCTCCTCCGCCAATTATGAGAATATCACAATGTGTCTGAAACTCATTGTCACCCATTCTGTTTGAAGGTTCAACATTTGCTTCCACATCTTCGTGTTTTTTCTCAAATAGGGGAGTGAAAAACTTTTTAACTTTTTTCATATCATTTCCCAAAAGTTTAAAAGTTCTTTTAATTGGATGTGGTTGATCAGAATTATTATCACTAAAAGTCCTTATCAAAGCCGGTCTGCAAAACTTATGAATTTTGAATAACTCTGTAAACGCTATGCTCTTTATCATTGTTTTTAAAAATTTATGTGTTTTTTGAAATATATAAGTTATTTGCCATAAAACTAATATTAGGAAATTGGAAATATGTAATAAATATTTAGGTTAACCTAAATTTATATCAGCTGATTTTTATACCCTTGCGGTGTTGTAAAGCTTCGTTTTTGAGGTCTTGTGAAGACACCAATAGCAATCGATAATCTTATCAGAGGCAAAATGACATATACAGACAAATATTGTAACCGATATTTGTGATAATAGTGAGCATTTGAGCTTTTGAAGAAGGTAACCCTCGCTATAGTGAGAAACATCACTGAAGTGAGGTTGGTGACTTTTGTGAGGGCATGAGAATAGGGCTGTAAATCAATTCATAGTTGCTAATAATGAATTCCTATACGACACGGCGATTGATAATGAGTTGTGACAAACTACTTAAAAATTTGATACAGCTAAGAAAATATCACAATTCTTATGGAAAAATAAGTTTATTAAAACAAACATATAGAATTTCAAATATTTATAATCTATGTCAATAAAGAAGAAAAAGATTAGTAGTACATACTGCAGTAACCATGGTTAGTCTATCTCACTACACTATTAATAGTACGAATGCAAGTTTAAAAGGTACGGTAACACTGCGATTTTTTATTTGACATTTAATTTATATTCCCTGCTTTGCATTACTCGACAATTTTTGGTTAACCGTGAAATTTAGATTTGTGAGATTTCTTATTAAATCGGAGAAATGACAAATACTGTGGAAACTTCAGGACAGGACGTTGAAATGGAGGTGGATCCATCTAGTGAAAATGCAGGAGACACGAAAAAAGATCAAGGTGTCTCAACAGTATTGGAAATTCGAGAGCAAATACGTCAGATTGAGAGGGCCGTAGCTTCAAAGGAATCTAGGTACAATTTTTACCTTGGTTTTTTGTTTAATATATGTACATGATTAATCAAATGTTGTCATTGTAGATTCATTTTGAGAGTGCTGCGTTCACTTCCCAATACGCGCAGGAAACTAAGCGCTGCTATTTTCCGAAATATAGCTCAGTCAATATATCCAGCCGGAACTGATCGCGAAACTGCAAATAGTTTGATTCCGAATACTCCGGCTGGAGTCATAGAAACTGAAATACCGAGAAGTCGTTCAGCGTCAAAGCCTCCAATTGCTGAAGTAGATGCATACTTTTATTTACTATTGCTGGTTAAGCTAATTGATGAAGGAGACATAAAACGTGCAGTTGTGTGTTCCGAAGCACTAATGTCGAAAATTGCTGGGCAGAATCGTCGTACTTTAGATTTGATTGGAGCAAAATCTTATTTTTACTATTCGCGAGTTATTGAGCTTAACAACTGTTTAGAAACCATAAGAGGATTTCTTCATGCTCGTTTGCGAACAGCTACTTTGAGAAATGATTTCGAAGGTCAAGCTGTACTAATTAATTGCTTATTACGGAATTATTTGCATTATTCACTTTACGATCAAGCTGACAAATTAGTAAAGAAGTCTGTATTTCCGGTATCAGCTAGTAACAATGAATGGGCACGATTTTTATATTATTTGGGCCGTATAAAGGCAGCAAAGCTTGAATATAGTGATGCCCATAAGCACTTAGTACAAGCTTTGAGGAAAGCTCCTCAAAACGCGGCCGTTGGATTTAGACAAACCGTGCAAAAGTTGATTATAGTTGTCGAGTTGCTATTGGGAAACATACCAGAACGACAAATTTTCCGACAAGCCGCACTACGTAAATCTTTGGCACCCTATTTTCAGCTTACACAAGCTGTACGCTTAGGTAATCTTCAGCGATTTGGTGAAGTGGTAGAAAACTTCGGTCCGAAATTTCAACAAGATCATACTTACACATTGATCATTCGTCTTAGACACAATGTTATAAAAACTGCAATCCGTTCAATTGGACTCTCTTATTCACGCATATCACCAAACGATATTGCAAAACGTTTAATGCTAGATTCAGCCGAAGATGCTGAATTCATTGTGTCCAAAGCAATTCGTGATGGAGTTATAGAAGCAACTTTAGATCCAGAACAGAATTACATGAGAAGCAAGGAAAGTACAGATATATATAGTACACGCGAACCGCAGCTTGCTTTCCATGAACGTATTACATTTTGCCTTGATTTGCATAATCAAAGCGTAAAAGCCATGCGTTATCCGCCGAAATCATATGGTAAAGATCTTGAGAGCGCAGAAGAGCGGCGAGAGCGTGAACAACAGGACTTAGAATTAGCTAAAGAAATGGCCGAGGACGATGAAGATGGTTTTTAAGAAGTTTGATTTAAAAAGTTTATGAACCGATAGCGTTGTCGCGCAACAATTTAAATATAATCCCAAAATAATTCTTATAAAAAATTGTGTTTCTCTTCTTGAAGTGAAAAAGGACAGTATAGACTACATAGTTGTAGCTTTAGAAAATATGCCTCACATGATTTCGAGAAATGCTACCAGGTTGACAGTCTTTGCCAGAATACGGGTTCGCTCCGATTACGTAGACCCCACCATTATGGCATTACGTTCTTGTACTCAACTCACATGTATTGTATACACTTTTCTCGATAAATAAGGAAATTTTCTCAAATAGTTTATTTTTTTAGTTGCTTTGCTTACTAACTAAATACTAAGCATTTTACAGATATTTAAAAGATATGGCGTTAGTTTTAGGATGTGTGTATGCAGGTTGAAAAGAATGATTCATAAACGTTTTTGAAAAAAAAACAAAAAAAAATTCAAATATAAATTTGTGTAATTTGTGACGTCAGACAGGAATTATAATATCCTTGGTAGAATGAGAGATAGCTGAAAAGAAAAAAGTTGAGGGCAGCCATTTTTTGTAAACAAAAAACTGTCAGGCAGGGCAGACAGTAAACAAGAATACTGTCAGATAGCGCATTTTTTAAATATAGAACTGTCAATAGTTTTTTCGGCAAAATAATTGTTTTTAATATTACTAGTACCCCAGATATTTTCTTTATGCTATGCATACAATTAAATATTTTTTGGAGCGTGTATTTAAAAAAATTTTAAATTTAGAAATCTTAAGATAAAAGTTATCAAATGTCTTACGTTAATTTATACAACACTTTTTTCAACAGTCCTGGCAATATTGTGCGTACTTTGTTGTCGGTGTACGGCAACACTGTTTTTACTTGTCGTGAATGAAATTGACTATACATTTGGTTATTGTGTTTCAAAGTAATTTAATATAAAGAAACGCTTCTATAAATATTTCAAAAGTGAAAGCATTAATAGCATGGTTATACATACTGTTTCGCATTGGCAAAAGTGTTGAATTTTCTTTTCGTTGTCGTAGTGAGAAAATATTACAAATCTGCACAACATAAGAAAAGTTTAAAGGAAAAGAAAGATAAACGATAAAGTAAAGTGACGGCAGCGACGACTATCAACAGCACAAGCAAATCAAAAAGAATATTGTGCAAAATAACGAGCTGCAAGGCCCAGTATAACTCAACGAGTAACGAGTTGCCACCGTAGAATCAAGTGCCAATGTGTGGTGCGACCTTCTGGCCTCGGGCTATCTTAAGCCAAATATTGAAATTAAAAAATTGTGCTTAAAGTATAAAATCTAGTTTATTAACAATAGCAAAAATAATATTTGGTTGAGTTGGGTGATCTAAACGCTGTCGGAGGCAGCATTGCAACAACGCGCCTCTAGATTTAGTGTAGGATTGCAGTGTACTGCAACTACACAAATATATATCAAAAAGACGAATTTTGTAAGAAAAAGGAGAAAAGAGAACGTTGTAACAGATTTTCACTTGGTTGATGTGCGACAGTAAATGTATCAGCGGAAATGATTTGTAAAAAGGACGTTATCCAATGGTTTAAAGAACTCGAGAGTTATAAAAGGATCGACACGATGTGCACTTTGCTTAACATGTGTTTACCGTTTGAGTTACGGTTCTTAGGGACATGCCTAGAAGAGTTGGGCCGGCGCGATTCGCAAGAGTTGCGTGGCATGGAATTAAGAGTGAATAATCCGCAAGATTTGGCATCTGATATGGTTGCATGTCAGAAAGGCGAACCAACTGATAAGAAAATAAGGCGAAAAATGGCGCTTTATTTAGCATTAATACGAGCTTGCAATCGTACCTGTGTGACGGAGATATTTCGAACGTTGGATGGTTGGGGTGACAGAGACTTTCTTAATATGAATGACTCAGATACTTTACAGGAACTTTTATTGGTTTACACTATGGCAGCAAATCATCCGGTGTTTTCATTTGATCAGCAATGCAAATGCACTCAAATTTTTGAGAAAATTAAAGAAAACAAGTTGGTGGCGGATTTTCAATCTCCGCTTCCTCAACAGCCGAGTATTGACCCAACGCTAGTTCATACTCAACATCAGCAGGAACCACGTCAACATTTGCCTCCGTCCCACCAGGAAATTCCACAGCAGTTACTTCATGCAATGCATATCCCTGGACAACCGCATCCACAAATATTAACACCCGTCAACATCATGCCAATGACATTTCCACAAGGTCTTCATAAGGTAGTATTAGTTATCCAGTGCTTATAATTTATATTTAATTAAATATTTAACTTTTTGTACTTACGTTATATTTAGGACTACCATGTGCATATTACGTACGTTTGACATGACACTTCATTCAAATATAAGCTTTATGCTAGTTATAAACATACACGTACATATTACAAATTTGGTAACTTGCTATTAAGTGTAGCCAAATTTTTTGGTTTTAAAGAAACCATATTAATTGGGGCTGTGGATATACTCTCTGAGATGTATCCTATGTTGTTAGGTTAGATTCTTCAAAAAAAATTTATTTAGATATTTCTCTAAACAATGTATACAATACCATAACTTTATTATACTCTGAGCAGGGTATTAAGGTTGCCACGAAGTTTGTAGCCCCCAGAAGTAAACGTTGAATACCCAATGAAATATATAAATGTTTAACGTTTACTTATTTTCAAAATAGCCGATCGAAAAGTCAATCTGAACGATAAAAATCAGGTTCTTGCATGGATTTGGCAAAATATTTTGACAAACTTTGGCATGGACTATTTTCCAAGCTAACAATACAATATCCAAAGAAATTGCTAATTAAAATTAAACCCATTTAAATGGAATATATATATAATATGTAGCTAAAAAAATGTCGTGGCATTTATTACATTTTTTTAACATAAACAATTTTCACTCATCAAATAATCCTTTTTAAACTTTATTTGTATAATTTACATACTATATTATTTATTTCCTCCACTAACATCTCATCTGATCTTTAATAAATTAATCGGTTGATGTTGTTCCGGCAGAAAATATTACTGAAATTATTTAGAGTAATGCTGCTGGGTTAACATTCCTTGACCGGATAAAAATCCAGGTCCGTTCCGGTTACGTAGAGCCGAATATCGGGGGAATATACACACACTTATATTTGTCGAGTTGATCATAAAAAAAAATTAGAGTTTATACAGTTTAATCTCAATAAATACATTTGCATAATTATACATATAAAATATACATATTATAGCCACACTAAAAAAAAATATTTACTATATATTTCAGATCATTCAAGCAGATGGAACAATGCAACACCCTGTTCCTGTTGATCCTCATATGATTCCATTAAATGTCATTCCAACTGAGTCGAATCCAATTTTTCAGCCAACATGGCAACGGATGTATCCCCAAACGGTTGAGGTAAATTTTGAATTATTTATTGTTGGTAACGTATTTACTTTTTAGTTGTTCATTTTTGTGTTGATTTATGGAAATGTAAATTAATTAGTGATTTTTTTTTTCTTTTTTGTTTTTGTTAGCATCCACCGCAGTCGGCATCGCCGATGCTAAGCCAACAATCGTCTCCATCAAGTAGTCGAACCACAAGTCCAAATCGGAATGCAAGTAGCAATATGATGCTACCTGGTATGCAGTTGCAATCACGAAATATGCCACAAAGAATGAGTGCCTCATTGAAAAATGTTAGGCGTCCATCAGCTGAAACTACACCACCACCAATGGGACAACAGCAGCATCAACAACTGATACACGACATTAATATGACAACCAACATAAAGAATATAGATGATGTAAGTATCAATTACTATACACTGCTACATGCACTAATCTCTATGAGACATTATATCCTTTCCTAATTTTATTTCAATCTGTTGTAACAATCCCTTTGATTATTTTTCCATTAGCTGCTATATACAGTCATGGACAAAATAGCACCCTGTTAAATTAAATTATTCATATCAGTTTTTATTTGATCAAATTTCCTATATTGGAGTATGTCTTGACTACCACAAATTATAAAGGTAAGCTAATGCCGTTATCATGTTTAATTTTTGTTGTGATCCTAATTTGTTGAAAAATAAAAAAATCTGCTCCTGCACGTAAACAACGGAACAAGCTGATAGAGCCATCATCAGAAAAATCAAGGCTGATCATTTTAAACATTCTCAAGAGATTATGGCTGACATAAATAAGGAATTTTTGTTTAGCGTATCCAGTAGACTTGTACGAAAGCGTCTCAATGATGCTCACTTGTTTGAACGAATGAGTCGGAAAAACCAATGCTGTCCAAAAGAAATATAAGAGTACGGCTGAATTTTGCTAAATAACATTTAGAAAAGAAACGTAAAATTTTGGAAAAGAGTACGTTGGAGCGATAAAACAAAGGTGAATAGTATTGAATCCGATGGCGAATCATTTGCCATTGCCCCAGGTGTCAGACATATATTTCCAGATATACCACAAAAACTGTTAAGCACGGTGGTGGTAGAGTGACGGTATGTCATAGCGTTGGACGCTCGCGTTGGATGGGTTGTAGAATACATCAATTTTCATACCTTAACATGATCCAACAATGATTCAAAAAACGCAGTTTAAAATATGAAAAAAATTGGTTTACTGCCGAAAGCATTGATGTCCTGGGCCAGCGCAAATTCTTGAAGCATATCCCATTGAAAATGTATGAAGCCCAGTTAAGATGAAGATTGCTAAGAAAAAATTCAAAAATGCTGAGGAACTTTGAACTGCGGTCAAAGTAGGTGCCAGAAGTTAGTGGAGAGTTTGCCAAGGCGATACCAAGCAATTTTGTATAATTGTGAACACTTTACAAAGTACTTAAAACATTTTTAATAAAATTTATTTAATTCCGCTGAAGGCATCTACTGTACTATTTTTATGTCTAGTTGAAAATAAGCAATTGGAAACTCAAGAACTAATGAAAAAATTTATTTAAATTATTGTACATAACTTTTTCTTCAATCAATGCTATGCTAATGAAAATATTAATTTTATTTTTTTAATAATAAACGTCGTTTTGTATTAAATGTTCAAAGTGTGCTATTTCCCTGTCCATGACTGTATATACTTACATATATTAAGTTGAAATATTTTTTGATTGAATGAACAGTACTTTACTTTCATAATTAGCTATTAATAATTTATTTATATGTTGTATTCATTGTAGGGTGTAGCAAGCAACGAAGGCACCGGTAATCCTCTACAGGCGTTGATTCGCAATGGTTATCCACGCCGGCATAAGTCAGGCAATTATACACCGCTTATTCATCAGCAGCAACAACAATTAGCGGTGAATCCACATTTCCAACCGGTAACAAATTTCGCTGCTCTAGCTTATTCAATGCAGAATATGTCAATGTCTGATGGCGCTGGTACTGGTTTAGATACCACATTAGTACCGGGATCGTTAAACGCGAATAAAAGTGGTGGCAGTGATACAGGTAGTTCCAATGGTTCGTGTGGTGACGCTTCACCGCCAGAAACACCAACGCTTTCAGGTACTACAAATGTACCTGGCTTACGACTTGGTAGTGAAAATCAACTGCAAAAACATCAACAGTTGGGCTATAATAAACAGACGGGGAATACAAGGCTTAACGGACGCTCAGATAAAATGATTTCAGCGAATGTTGTTGTAAATTCCGTTAGCACGGCTGCAAGTGGTATGTATACAACACCAATGATGAATACACATCCGGCGCTAACGCAACAGTCACAACCAATGTATGGTGCTGAAATTATTTTAGCATCCGGTGGTAATGCTGGTGGCATTGGTTTGATGCAAACATCGCTGGCCAATAACAATAATAGCGGCGGCATTGGCAATAATATTGCAGTTGTTAATACGACTTCAAATATCGGCACCAGTAATAATAATCTAGCCACTAATCCCGTTTTAATGAGTTCCCCATCGCCGGGTGTCGCTGGTGGTGGTGGTAGCATTATAACAAATATGACACCGAATCCGCTTATCCTGCCCACGCCACATCAACAGCAATATAACGCCACCTACCCATATCATGCAGCGCCTACTGCCCAACATCAGCGTTTGATGAGTCATACCGGTGGTCCAGCACCGCCACAATTACGACTTATGCCGAACGAACACATTTATTCATATTATCAAATACCAGGCGCGGCACCGCCCGGCGCGCCTCCCCTCGCATTACGTCCGACTAATGCGTTGCCACCCCCACCTAATACGAATGTGACATCGGGTGTTACAGGTGTGCTGCAGGTGCAGCAACAACAGCCCACTGCGCAGGCGCTTCAAACTAATCCAACTATTGTCGCCAGTCCAACGATATTGACTGGTGGTACGCCGTACAGCACGCAGGCAGCGCAAATTGTCAGTAATAAACATTTATCGTGTTACAATTGTGGTTCGCAAAGTCATAGTGGGCCCGATTGTCAAGAAGCGTCCATGGAGGACGTTACCCGCAGCGCTATATATAAATTAGACTATTCCGGCTCGTCGAGTGCGTCACCAACTGTGTCGTCGGGTGCGAATAGTGTGACCGTTGGTAGTGCGGGCACTGGCGGTATTGGCGGTGCTGCTGCTGGTGGAGGTGGAGGTGGAGGTGGTGCTGGTAGTGGCGGTAGCACTGGTGGTGGTGTGGCTATAACAGACTCTTTGCAAATACAACATCACCCGCAACAACAACAACAACAACACCATCAAAAACAACACACAGTGGAAGTAACTGGTGCAACATTGGTCGGTACACAGTCGAGTGCGACCACACTACATTCGTCCACGCCCGTCGCCAGTGCAGTGAACACAAAGTGAAGTTATGTTTGGCAAATTTTTGAGTGCGGTGTTTGAAAACTGAAAAAAAAACATATACACTCATCATCAGCATGTCTATAACTCGTATGTGTTATTCAAACTTAACTATTATCACTCCCGAAAAGTTGATAAAAAAGTCATGGCGGGTTGGGAAGACAAACTGAAAATATAGTGTAATGATAGTTGAGGCTTGCCAGCTCTTTGCTGTGCTTGCAGTATAGAGATTTATACAGTTATGATTAGCGGAAATCAAATTTCACGCTTCTCCTAGCGCATAAGATTTAAAATTAGTGAAACTTTTTAATAACAAATGATTAATACATATATACATATTTCAATGTTGAATAAGACTTAATTAATTAATTAGCGCGTGTAACATCTGAAATCGAGTTAAAGAGGTATAACAAATGCAAAGGGTTTGCTAAACTTATTATACGGATATAGGAATGCGAACAAATAATAATAAAATACTCGATTGTACGTCCATGTAAATCTAAACACATTACTACACACTCAATTCGGACTGTATGTATTATGTAGTATGACAATTTATTATAAGCAATTACTATTATATACTCTTAAAATGTTTCTCAACATAAATTCGTAAGCAAATTGAAAAAAAAAATGTAATTAAGTCAGCTATATTTATTTATTTAGTAAAATTAAATTTCCATTTAAAATCGTTGGCCATGTGTGCATGGCTTTGAAAGTCAACACTTTTAGAACAAATTAAAAAATGTCTTCTTTTTTTTTGCGAAGTTAATTCGTTAAAATATTCTAATAATTTAGTACATTAAGAATTCGCGCTGCATGTAATAAATTTTATTAAAAACTTTTTTAATAACTACGTATATGTACATAATTTATGATTTATAAGTTTGTAGTATGTGTATGCATTTTTGCATGTGCGTTAACTGACTGTGTTGAAATATTTCGTTCGCATTGCTATAACTGTACGTGAAAGATGTGTGTGCATATATGTATATATATATAAAATCCGTGAAAACGCCTATAAGTATATATACTCCGTGCCATGCAGAACTTCATCGCTGTATAAAAGTGGTAATAACACTCGTACGTTCGGATCAGATAACAAAAAAATAATTGGAGATGAATCAAATTAGGAATTAATAATTTGTGTTTTACAGTAGTCACATTCTTCTATGTAGTATATATAAATGTATATTTAAGTAAAAAATAATTATTGTTAAATGAAGGATATGAAAGAGTTAAATAGTAACCTATGAAAAAAGAAAGTAGTTGGAGATGAAGAGAGCAATGAGAAACATTTATATTAAATACACATATATGAGTATATATTAATCCAATACATATTAATTACAGATATTCTCTAAATATGTAAACAACCGCCGACAAGAGATATCCCTGTTTCTGTATACATACATACATATATGAAAACACGTAGAAAAGTGAAGTGATAAAACGGCAAAATCATAAAATGGCGAATGAATTTGAGTAAATACGCCAACATACGATTTTCAAATGCATATGTATGTAGGTATGTGCGATTCGAAGTAGCAGGATTATATGAAGTTCTAGTTATATCTGCATATAATATTTTGTTCTAATTGTTGGTATTTGGACTTTGTATTTATGTACGTAGTGTTAAAACCAATTTTTTGAACAAACGCTCGCAACTTACTGATCAATGGCATTTGCAAAGAACATACTACAAGTATATATATACTCATACACATATTCGCACAGATTTAGCAGTCGGAAAGTAAATATATATATATATACTACAACATATACAATTACAATTAACCTGTACATGTAAATCGCTCTCCTGCTTAAAGTTAAGGTGAACAAAGCTAAATATTCTTGACTATTTCTTTTAACTGATAAAATATTATTTCCTACTTTCGAAATTTTAAGCCGTCTACTTTATATTCATAAATTACTTGGTTAATTAATTTAATTATTAAAATGTATGTACATATATAAGATTAAATATAAAGGACATTGAACTAAAACATGTATTATGTTTTATTTTGAAATAAATTTTTTCTTAAATCCTTTGAAAAAAGAAAAAAAACAAAAAAATTAAATTTATGTTTTTTCAGTTCTTTATTGAATGATGATCTATGTCGTCGTTCTTGTAGCGACAAAAAACACTTAGAAGAGTTTGGCAGGGTATAAATTCGGTTCCGTTCCACCTGGACACAATCTTCGTATGAGGGCTAAACTTTTCAATAAGTGGACTATATTAAAGTTTTCAGTAATACTGGATTTTATTATAGTCAACAATACTGTAGACCCTTGATTTAAGAACGTCTTTAAACTGATACAGTCATGGACAGAGAAATAGCACACCTTGAGAATGTAATAAAAAGACGTGTATTTTCGATATAAACAGAAAACAAATTTTATTTTTTCATTAGCATCACATAAAGTGAGAAATAAGTGAGTTATTTACAAAAAATTTAAAAATTTTAGTTCTTTAAAAAAAAGAAGATATTTTTGAGAATGTTTAGGTGTGCAAATTAGTCCATTCTACCATCTATCCTTACCAATGGTCCAACACCGTACTAGGAAAACGCTCTCCAGACCATTACGCTACCTCTGCCGTGCTTAACACTTTTTGTAGTGTATCTGGAGATATACGCATGACACCTGGGACAATGGTTTTCCATCCTATTAGATACGGTTCACCTTAGTTTGATCGCTCCACAGAACCTTTTTCCGAAATTTGACGTCCTTTTCTAAATGTTTTTAGTGAAGTCCAGCCGTGCTCTTATGTTTTTTTCTGCCAGGTGTGGGTTTTTTCGACTCATTCGTTCAAACAACAGATCATCATATAGACGTCTTCGCACAAATCTACTGGATACGTTAAGCCCAAATTCGTTATTTATTTCCACCATAATCTCTCGGTATGATTTAAAAGGATCACCCTTACTTTTTCTGATGATGGATGCATCGACAAGTTCCGTTGTTTTACGCCCAGAAGCTTTGTGATTTTTTTTAATTTTGAGCAAAATTGGATACCTTTTAACAAAAGTGATGGTGTTATATACCATATTCCTCGAACAACTCATAATTTCGGCAATCTGAGTTGGAATTTTGCCTTTTTGTAGCAACCAAATATTATTATCCTTTTTTCCAGAGTACAATGCATATTTCTGCCCATTTTGAAAATATGTTAATTTTTTATAGTTATAATAGTTAAAACAGCGTATTTTTTGCACAATTGCTAATTAATAATGAATATTTGTACAAATGACTAAAAGTGTGCTATTTCATTGTCCAATCAAATTTCGTTACTCTCCGAGTAAAACGAGTAACAACAAAAAAGTTGGCATGTTAACGGAATACGCTTACCGTTATAAGTTGTATAGGTCCTGCCATATATTAACGTGGAAAAGTGTTAAGATTCCCTTACTTGATAAAATTGAAAACTTATTTGAATAACTTATTTTGAAAGTGTGCTATTTCTCTGTCCATGACTGTATCTCTTTCTCTATAGTCCAGTTCGTTTTTTGGATCTAGATAGATATGTAGAAATAAATTGAGGCTTGCACTGCGATCTAAGTTTTATTGTGTCTTCCCACCTCTGTCACACAGACTCACATAGACGTTGTACCAGCGTTAAATTGAGCCTGCAGTGTCCAGTGTAAAATGCCACGAGTAACTGGACTTGTCTTGAAACATCTCATGGGTATGGAAAGTTTGGCTATGTTCGTAAATGCATCATGACTTGCAGCATAAGCAACAGTAGCAACACTGCAAGTTTGACGTTTGATACTTCTTATACAATTTTTGACAATTTGCAGATACATTTGTCTGCATTTTTGAACGCGTATAATACTAAAATGGAAATTTTGCTGAATCTAACACTAGACGAAATTTGTGAGCAAAGAAATGATAGATTTTCTTTAAATTTAAGAAAAAGAAGGGTATTGAAGTCAAAAAGAAAAATTTGTAGGTACAAATGTTTGTCTTTTAAAAGACAAAGTATTTATAGAACAAACTTTCGGGATTTTTAAGGAACAGTTTGAAATTTTAAATTATATTGAAGCTTCGAGCATTAAAGCCATATCTAATGTAATACTCGCTTGCGCTATCTTACACAATTTTATCATAAATAAGGGAGGTTATTTTGAACATATTAACGATACAATAACACATGCCGATATGGAAACCAACAATGAAATCGAAGGAATTCAAGATGCTCCCATTCGCCGTGTTGATTCAGATAATAAAAGAAACTATTTTACCACTCTGTCTTCATCATAAAAAATTTACTTTACCTCACCTTCCTTTATTCGAATAATTTTTTTATTACTTTTTCTGATGAACTTCATTTTAATTTTTATTGTGTTCATTTACATTTTTAACTTCGGTCACAACTTTCTTCCACAATGCATTTTTTTTCCTTCTATATTCAACCGTACTCTTAGCAATAACTGTGTCTCCGCATTACTGAGATTTTCACTAAAAACTTAAAAATAATAATTTATACAATTAGTATTAACATAATTTAACTAAATTTCAATACAAAAATTAAAATAAAACAGTTTTGCACTTACTTTTCGTCAGACATCGTAGTTAAATGCAGTAAACAATTTTTTGATAGAAATTATGAGTGACAGCTGATAGAAGAATGATTTGTTTCATGTGCGTTGCCCTAGGGTTTTTATACAAAAACACCATTTTCACGAAAAGACCAACGATCTCTGAAATTTAGTAAAAAAACAAACTTTGATATTTTTCTTTAAATTTTGGGTCTGGTTATGGTTATTTGGTCATAGACATAATAGTTAGCAGATTGAAAAGGAAAATACATAAATGTATGTATGTTTCGTTGGGAGTATATGAAGAATATTTCAAGCAAGTTATACCACAAAAGTGTCTTATTGATGTTAGATTGAAAAGTAAAACAAGAAATGTCTATTCAAGAATAACAGGAGGATGTGCCTTACATCACCTATTAGACTGTTCCAGCCTGAATCTTAAAAAGCCTGTAGCTCCGATAATAGTATGTTGTCGTGTAGATAAAATGATAAAGACAAAATTGTAACACACTGACAATATTTCAGAAATAATTTGTAAACAAACTCACCTTGAATATATTTATACCGTGAACAGGGTTTTATTAAGTTTACGCTTTAAAGTATACTCGTATATAAAGTGAATCAAAACAAGAAAAAAAACGTTAACTTCGGCTGCACCAAAGCTGATATACCCTTCACAGATGCATTTCTTTTAGTAACTATGTGTCCAGTTTGTATGGAAGCTATATGCTATAGTGAGCCGATCTGAACAATTTCTATCGATATTACATTATTTCCATAAACAATAACTCATAGCAAAATTCGTGAAGATATATCGTCAAATGAGGAAGTTTCCCATGGAAGCATGTGATTCCGATCATTCAGTTTGTATGGCAGCTATATGCTATAGTTAACCGATCTGAACAATTTCTTCGAAGATTACATTGTTGCCTTAGGAAATAATCTATACCAAATTTCGTGAAGATACATTGTCAAATGCAAAAGTTTTCCATACCAGCACTAGATTCCGATCGTTCAGTTTGTATGACAGCTATATGCTATAGTAAGCCGATCTGAACAATTTCTTCGTATATTATATTATTATCTTAGAAAATAACCAGTGCCAACTTTTGTGAAGATACATACATATGTACATTGTCAAATGTGCAAGTTTTCCATACAAGAACTTGATTCCGATCGTTCAGTTTGTATGGCAGCTATATATTATAGTGGTCCGATATCGGCAGTTCCGACAAATGAGCAGCTTCTTGAAGAGAAAATTACGTTTAAAAAATTTTAAAACGATATCTTAAAAACTGAAGGACTAGTTCGTATATATACAGACAGACAGACGGACAGACAGACGGACATGGCTAAATCGACTCAGCTCAACATACTGATCATTTATATATGTATATACTTTATAGGGTCACCGACGCTTCCTTCTGGGTGTTACAAGCTTCGTGACAAACTAAATATACTGTTCAGGGTATAAAAACTTGGAGAGATAAATACATTTTAGGACTATGAAGTTACTTTTCTATTAAACTATTTAACCAACCAAAAGTAACAATAATTTTGATGTTAATAATTGAAAAAATATAGTATCGCATTTTTGAGCAGCAAAAAAAACTTGGACAGTTAATTTACCGTTATTTTTCTCTGGTAATAATTGCTTATGGTCAAAATGTATTATTTTGCAAGCGAAATTCTTTTGGGCGGTTGTAATTTTGGAAGAAAAAATTGCGAATAAACAAACGTCTCAAGATTTACAGGCTCTGGTTGTCAAATATTGACAAGAGAACAAAAGTACTCGGAAAATAGGCAATATTAAAAAAAAAAAAAAACACATCACCTTACTCAGTACATTATTGCTAAATTCAAAAACAAAAAGACTGGCGGAGTTTTAAGACTTATTGATAGATAAAGTTGTTTGGAGTATAAAGGAATGCCACAGAATATCCGTTGTGGCTAATACCAATGAGTTGGGAGGGCAACTGTTTAGAACTTCTTCCTTTTAACCGATTTTAAAGCGTATATACCACGAAACAAGCCACAATTGTCGAAGAGAAAAATTGTGAAATATTTACTATATTGCAAAGAGTATGTATATCCACCGGGATAACGAATATTCTGATTCAGCATGAAGGGGCCAGGGAAGCAAAAGAAGTACATTGTCAGAAAGGGTTCGGTAAATTTGTTTTAATCGAAGAAATTATTTAACCCTTTCGGGACTACTGGGATAATACATCCCACTAAATTTCTAACTTTCGTATTTTCTTTACTGTGCATGCGATTGCCTATATAATTAGTACCACAAACAGATTTAAGTGTATATTTTTAATTGTAAACAAAAAGATAGCGGTAAATTTCAGCGCATTAACGCCACATGACAAAGTATTTCGCAATATACGTGAAATTTGATCAGTTGTCTTTACTAATTTGCTGAAATCGGTCGAAAGAAAAGAGTGATCAACAAAATTTGCATTTTTTTGCATAAAAAAGTGTTCGCTTTGTTACATTTAATTGTTTAGTGGTGTTTTTTGCTATTATAGGGTAAGTTAGAGTTCATTTTATAAAATTGGGACATATAATCCCAATAAGTTTTTTACGTGGGATTACTTGTCCCAATATGTTTTTTAGATGACGAAAAGGTATCTAACTCAGGAGGATATTGAGCGTAGTATGTCTGAAGAGTCAGACTCGGACGTTGATTTTGAGGACTCTGGGAGTGAATATTTGCTTGAGAGTTCCGAAAGCACTGAATCTGCATCAGAAACTGACGATAACATCAATGGGGCGGATAAGCCCACAAAAATAAACGACGATATACTGCCAGTTGCCCAGTGGGTAAATGTTGCTGCGGACGATTCTCAGAACTTGAATCCAAAGTATGAAATCCCAACTGAGAGAGACTGCAAAATCCTTTTCGATTTTGCTCCGAGTCCAAAGTGTTTTCCACAATATTTCCTTACAGTTTGTGCATTCGAATTGCTGAATGTACTAATCAGCGTCTGACAGATATGAATCGTCGGGCTCAGTCAAAGCGAAATTTAACCGATGCTAATGAAATTTTGGTATTTCTGGGCGTTTCATTGTTTATGGATTATAATAAGTTGCCCTCTCTGAAGGACTATTGGAGCAAAAATCCATCGATGGGAAATTCAGTTATAAAAACGTGTTTATCACGAGATCGCTATTTATTATTGTCATCGAAGTTATAATTCAATGACTGCAGTAAGCCCGCCGACAGTTACAGAGATTATTATATCTCCGATGTTGTGCAATGTCTGAAACAAACATTTGCAGCTGCTCGAAGTGAAAGTTCATTTCAGTCTATTGACGAGTGCATGGTAAAATTCAAAGGTAGATCAAGTATGAAGCAATATATGCCAATGAAACCAATAAAGGGCGGAATCAAAATTTGGATGCGATGTGACTCAAAGACTGGATACGCTTACGATCTTAATCTTTATACTGGTAAGGAAGCAAACGCTGTACAGTCTGTACCTACCACTCTTGGAGAAAAAGTCGTTTTGAAATTGGTTCCCTCAATTCGTGAGAAGGAAGTTTGTTTAGCCTTTGACCGCTTTTTTACCTCAATTAAACTGTTAGAAACTACAACTTATCCCGCGCTTGGGACATACATGTAAAACAGAAAGAATACACCTAAATTTGTCGGAAAGTTGGCAAGAGGAGAAAGTCAGCTTCAAATCAGCTCTGGTGGCATTTTGGCAGCTCGATGGATGGATTCAAAAGAAGTCCTCTTAGCTTCGAATTGTCATGAGCCATCGCTTGTAGACGTTGAGAGGAAGCAAAAAGACGGATCGAAGAAGAAAATTAAATGCCCTAAATGTATCAGTGACTATAACAAAATTGTGGGTGGGGTCGACTTGGCCGACCAAAAGACAACTGTTTATGATTTCAATCGCAAATCTCAAAAGTGGTGGAAAAAGGTGTTTTTCAAGCCACTAATGGTTAGCGTCACAAATTCATGGATTGTTTATACTGAACATAAGAAGCAAAAGTTATCACTAAAAGACTTTCTTGTGCCCCTTGCTGAAGCAATGATTTTCGAAGGAAATAAAAGGCGTGAGACGATGCCTCGTCGACAGGGAGGAAGAACTCCTAAACGCACAAAAACTGATAGCCTTAACGTTGGAAATCACTTGCCAGTGGAGCAGGAGAAGCGTTGCCGCTGCGTCCGCTGCACTTCACTTGGAATCGAAAAGCGAACTAAAATGATCTGCTCTGGCTGTAACAACGCGCTGTTTTGGACCCTTCCACAAATTAAATTAATAGTTACATCACATTATATAAAAATTATCTTAATAATAACTCAAATAAATATGAAATTTCATTACAATATAGCTATTTTTCTAAGATTTTATTTATTTCTCAAATTTACAATAGTCGTCAAAAACTCTTATTGGGATTTTATATCCCACAGCAAATGTTTATTGGGATTATATGTCCCAGGATAAAAGGACGATTTTAGGATTTCTGAGTATGCAGGACATAATTTTTTAGCCCAATCTTTCAGTATGAGCAGAAATTTTTGTTGAGACTATTTCCTGTTTTCAAAAAAACTCCGTCCCGAAAGGGTTAAATATCGGTACCTAGGGGAGTGAACAGTTTTTGTTGGAATTCAAAAATTTTTGGTCATAAGGTGGCAAATACTAAAGCCATTATTCGTTCAAAGTTTAATTTTGTAATATTAATTGCTTCTTGATTTGTGTATTGGAAAGTAAAAGGATCCAGTGGAATTTAAAATTGTGCTATATAGGAAGTAGGCGTGGTTATTGTCCAATTTCGCTTATTTTCAAAACGTGACACAGAAATATGAAAATAATGTCACGCACCAAACTTTGTCGAAATCGGTTTGTCGGGTCCCGAGATATGGGATTTTACCAAAAAGTGGGCGGTGCCACGCCCATCGTCTAATTTTCCCACCGGTCCCTATAAAGCCTTATCACATCATCCCGGCGAGAAGTTTTTACGTTTCTGGCACATTTCGTTATTGATTTAACGCGCTTTTAGTAGTTTTGAACAGTACCGTTATATGGGGATTTTCCATCTGATTTCATCCATTTTTACACTATCGTTAGGACTTTTTGTAATATTTACGGTGACCAAATTTGGTTGTTCTAGCTTTAGTGGTTTACGAGATATATACATTAAACTTATTAGAGGATGGCGCCACGCCCACTTTTTCAAACATTTTTTCCCTGGCTACTGCGATCCCCTGTGCCAAATCACAGCTTTATATTTTAATTCAGCGCTTAGTTATGGCACTTTATATGTTTTCGGTTAATGGCGATTTGTGGGCGTGGCAGTGGTCCGATTACGCCCATCTACGAACTCGAATTTTTTTTGTACTAAGTAACCCACATACCAAGCAAGTTTCATCGAGATATCTCAATTTTTACTCAAGTTACGGCTTGCACGGACAGACAGACAGACAGTCAACCTGATTTCAATTTCTCTTGTCATTCTGATCATTTACATACACATATGTATATAGTATAACCCTATATCTATCTCGATTTGTTTTAGGTGATACGTTCAACCGTTAGGTGAAGAAAACTATAAACTCTGTAGCAAGAGTATAAAAATGAGGTTAAGGCTGCTCCACCATAGAAGACAAAGGTGTACATACAAAGTATTATTTTTTTTAAAGAGTGTTAAAATGTCAATTTATGCAAGTTGTACACTATTATGATGGGGTTATATGGAATTTCTAAATTTTTTTGAGAAAACTGGTGTTTTTGAGATCAATTTCAAGTACAGTATGAAAATAATAAAACGGTCTTTTTCTCACTTTTGGATGCAACTTGGAAGTTTAAATATTTTTGGAGATACGTTACTTCATGGTCACACCATCTGTTTGTACAATTTTTTTTTTTTTGGGGATTAGAGTAAAAAACAAATTTTAATCATCGAAAATCGCCTCACGGCTTATCAAAATATTCTCCATTAATATCCAATTTTTCTAAGCATTTTTACCACTCTGAATGAGGTATCTCTAAAATTTGCGTTCTGAATGCATCAACCGCCTCTTCAGGTGTCGAAAAACGTCGATCTATTAGTTTATATTTTTACGTACGGAAATAAAAGAAATAATTCGGTACAAAGTCAGGACTATACGGTGGATGACTCATCAAATTATTGTTTTGAGTACTCAAACATGAAGTCGATATGTGAGAGTTTGCATTTATTTGTGTGATTTACGACCTCGTTTTAATTCATCATACCATCGATAAACACTAGCCCTTGATGAATATTCATCACCAAAGACTAATTTAAGTTCATCGATGCACTGCTGCTGAGTTAATCCACGTCGAAATATGTAAAAAATAATCACTTGAAAATATTCTCGGTTTCATTCCATTTTTTGGTTGAGAATATTTCTAGTTACTGTAGTCAACACAAATAACGGTCGTATGTCAAAACGTTCTGAGTATGTATAACATCAAAGATGTCAAACTTTACAATAAAGATGTGAGTCGCCAGTTTGCAACATTACGGTTGCCAAATCCTGACATTTAAAAGGGAAGTGTATATATAGATGATGTGTGTGAGCCATATCCGTTCGGCTCAAATTTCCGATCAAACCAAAGGTTTTGTATGGAAAACTTTTTTAAATCATAAGATATCTGCACGAAATTTGTCATAGATTATTGTTATACCCTTATATATGCGAATGAATTGTTTAGATCGGCCCATTATACGTTTTCAAATTTGAATATACATATGTACATATACATATGTAGTTGCTGAATGTACCTGTGAAGGGTTTTATAGCTTGGGAGCATCCGAATTTACGTTTTGCTTCTTTTCTATTTTACACATTGTCACTATGTATCATAAAGCCAGTGCGAGAAATACGAGTATCAATACCAAATACCTCTACGCTGTCAAGTTAATGTCTTTTGAATGAATGTTAATAATATAAAATACATGGTTTTAGGTACAGTACCGATCAGCTACAAGGTAAGAAAGGAGACTTGGAAGCAAAGACTGGCGCGTACTTGGTTTTCTGATCGATGCACTACTGCTACGCAAATAAAGAAGAAGAGAGACTTAGAAGTAGGAACTCGAATTGAAGAATATAAAAATGGAAAGCTTGAAAACACCTACTTTTTTTTCAGTGCATCTTCTTCTTTGCTTGTGCCTTTCGTTTTCCACCACAAAGTGCTCATCAAAGTTAGCTTGGCAAGGCAGGTGTATGTATACAAGTGCGTACTCTTCCAAGCGTAACTATTTACCTCTATACATTTTCAGTAAAGTACGATCAGCTGAAAGATCTAGAAGCACAAAAAGTGTTTCAAGAAAGAGAAAATATAAATAATATTAACATTAATAAATAAATAATTAATAACTTATAAACATTCTCCTATTTTTAAGGCATAATATAAAGGTGTTTTTCGTTAAGTTCAAAGTTGTGTTTCAAAAATATTCGACATTCAAGAAAGAGTGAATTGTGTGTGATTTCGAAATCGCTGATGCGTGCCCATTTAGTTGTTGCGAAAACAGTAAAGTGCCTCAAAGAAAATGATTAAATCTGGTAAGCAAAAGGCTTGCATCGAAATGACGGGATCAAAGTTGAAAATAAGAACAAATACTCTGGAGCAGTCGAATGTTAAGGAGTCAAATTTAAATGAAAAGAAACTAGGCTACGATGAAACTCAACTTGGGGGAAATATATTAATCGGAAATTATGATGTAAGTGTTGGATAAAAAAATAAGAAAACTGCTTTTATGGATATTGAGTAATTTCACGGTCTGTTGCATTTTCTTGCTACATCTGTAGTTTTTATTTGACTCAAAAGTTAGCAATTGCATTATCCTTTCTTACATAATATAAAAAGTAATTTAACGAATAAGAAGTCCATTATTTTTCCAATATACGGCTTTAGTAATCTAAATATTTCTCGCGTTCTATAAGAGCGATTGTGTTATGGTAAACTTCATTTCACAATTTTTTGATTGGTTGACTCAGTTTTGTTTGCTACCACCAAAGAGAAAATACGCCATGTATTACATCTTTTCTGATAAAAGTGAAAATGCAATCCAAGTGGCTGAAAACGTGAATAGCGTTTATGGTTCTGATTCTGTTGTAGACATTCATGTGCAATTTGGGTTTCGTCGATTTCGTTCTAGTAATTTTGATGACAAGCATGCACAACACTCTGGAAGGTCAAGTGCCGAAAATATCGATGATAATATAATAGAAATCGTCTGTTTCGATTGCCCATGAGCTAAATATTGCACAAAAATCCGTTTGGAGTCATTTAAATTTTCCTCGAAAGGAGAAGCATAAGAAAATCGACTATCTCAGTTTTTTTGCCAATAGAATCGAGGGTTTATAATGTATAAGAGTGACATTATGAAATTACTTTCAAACAAATATGAATATCATATATATGTATGTTCGGATGCAACCGAACATTTTATATTCTTGACACTTTTAATAATCAAAGCCAGAGATATACTTTATGGTGTAAAACGTCGGCGTGAGAATCAAAATCCAAGCAATTTTATATATACATATACTAGTCATCATAGCACTTGGAAAAATCCTCCGCCGTGATGGCCATCAGAGCCTTCTTCGATTCAGCTTTTATATCCTCAATTAATACAAACCGGTGTCCTTGAAGTGGTCATGTGAATTTGCTGAATAGCCAGAAATTACACGAAGGTAAATTAGGCGCATGCGATAGTTGCGACGCGATATTAGTTGAAAATGTGGCTAAATGATCTCAAATACTAATTTATATTTCGACGTATAGATGTCGCTAACAGTACTACCAACTTACAGAAAATATATACTTATCGATTCGAAAAACACGCGAAGTATAAATTAAAAATTCACCTTTCAATTTGATCACAGTAGTATATTATACTATGTACTGGAAGTTACTGTCAGTCACATTTATGTCAAATTTCATGTCAAAATATTCATTAGTGTTTCAAATACGTGTCGTTTTGTGAGCGGCTAAAAGTGAGTTTTTCGTTTTTTGCGATGTCGAAATTTGTTGAGCAAAGAATTTGCATTAAATTCTGTTTACGGAATCAATTTTCTGCTGCGGATACGTTGAGGATGGTGCAAAAAGCCTTTGGTGATGAGGCTATGTCTAAGAAAAATGTTTACAAGTGGTACAGTGTGTTCCAAGCCGTCCGTGAACGTGTCGAAGACGAAGCTCACGTTCAACAAATCAAAGATTTGGTGTTGAAAAACCGTCGATTAACAATTAGAGATCTTGCTGATGAAGTTGGCATATCGAAAGGCTCAGCCAATACCATTTTGAAGGATGTTTTGGACCTCAAATCAAATCTCAACTGGTACCGAAAACATTGAATTTTTTGGAAAAAAGACGTCGCGTTGAAGTGTGTGAACCGATGCTTTCCGACTACCAGGGTGTCATGAAAAGCATTATAACTGGCGATGAGACTTGGATCTATGCTTACGACCCCGAAACAGCCGATCAATCGAGCGAATATCGTGCGAAAAGAGAGCAGAGACCAAAAAAATCGCTCCATAGTCGCTCAAAAATCAAGGTCATGTTGACTGTTTTCTTCGATTATCGTGGTGTTGTGCATTATGAATTCCTTCCAACCGGTCAAACAGTCAACAAGGAATATTATTTGAACGTTATGCGTCGTTTGAATAACGCTATCTGTCTAAAAAGGCCGGAATTGTGGAAATACAATTCTTGGTTTTTACACCACGATAATGCACCATCCCATACTGCCCTCGTAATTCGTAATCATTTCGCCAAAAACTCAACCCATATCGTTCCGCAACCACCGTATTCACCTGATCTGACACCGTGCCACTTCTGGCTGTTCACCAAGCTCAAAAGACCGCTCCGGGGACACCGTTTTTATACGATAGGGGAGATTCAACCCGCAGCGAAGACGGAACTGAAGGTTATCCCGGAAAGTGACTACAACCAGTGTTTCGAAGATTGGAAAATACGTTGGTATAAGTGCATTGCATCGGGAGGGGATTACTTTGAAGGGGATGAAATTGATTTGGAAGAATAAAAAAAGAATTTTCAAAATAAATACAATGTCACCTTATTTTTTGGGCACAGGTAGTATATGGAAGTTGGGGTAGCATCGACCAGATTTTATCTATTTTTCCCAATACCGCATGCTATTAACATGTCATATACTAAAAACCAATCATATAAAGTAAAGACAGGCGGTAAGTAAAGTTTTCGGTCAAATTTATCTACTTTGAGCATAAAGATACACTGTTATGAGTAAAACACGCTCTCTCATTTTCATTGAGATAACTCATATATTGGCCGATATATGCGGTACAAAGCACCCGGTAGTTCGATTATCTTTATACTAGGCATATGGGGACTAAGGGAAGTATGGGTCTGATTGAACCCATTTTTGACATGAAGATATACCATTATCAGAAAAGTACTATCTCTGAACTTCAATTACATATCTCACACATTCACCGATATTTTCGATCAAAAGTCAGCTATAGGTACTGGGGTCCTAATATTTGGTACCTAAGGGCTTGAAGAGTTTCTGTTGGATTAAAAAAATTTGTAGTCATAAGGTAGCATACACTAAAGGCATTATTCGTGCAAAGTTTAATGCCGTTATAATAATAATAATTGCTTCTTGATTTGTGTACTGGAAAGTAAAAAATTTTGCTATATGGGAAGCTGGCGTGGTTATTGTCCAATTTCCTTTATTTTCACAATATGACATAAGAATGTAAGAAGAATGCCACGTATTAAATTTTGTCGAAATCGGTTTGGTCGGGTCCCGAGATATGAGATTTCACCAAAAAGTGGGCGGTGCCACGCCCATCGTCCAATTTTCACACCAGCTGTCATAAAGCCTTCTCATACCATCTTGGAGGTAAAATTTAATGCTTCTGGCGTATTTTATTTACCATTATATGAGCGGGGTTATCCTTCGATTTCATCCATTTTCAGAGTGTTGGTAGGTTAGGTTAGGTTAAATGGCTGATCAGAGATCGCACGTGGACTAATGTAGTCCTTTGTGAAGCCATTGAAAATAGAACTACCGTGTGCGGACTTAAAGATCGGCAAACCGCTTAGTAGCCAATACAAATTTGCAAAGGCGCTTAATTTCTACGCCCTCCAGATTGGTGGGATGTCTGAAGGTATGTGCCCCCAAGCGTCTTGATCTCCCAAAAGCAGGGCAGGCTTCACCTCTCACCGAAGGTGGTCCTCTCTACTGCAGTATAGGGCAATGGATGCCTTTTCGGCTCTCTCCTTGATATTCGGCTTCCATGAAAGTTTCTTATCTAGGATGAGCCTTAAATACTTCACTGTATCCGCCGGTTGCAGGCGAATACCTCCCACTTGCGGCAACGGTGCCACAGGAATCTTGTATCTTCTGAAAAATAAAACCATTTCGCTTTTATTTGGATTGATGGCGAGTTCACTTCCGACCGCCCATTTTGTTACAACGCTGAGATATCCCTGCGTCAACTCATACACGGTGCTTAGAAACTTTCCTTTCACCATAAGTGCTACATCGTCTGCATAGGCAATCACCTGACAGCCAAGATCCTCTAGTTTTTTGAGAAGGTCGTTAAAGACTAGGATCCATAGAAGACGAGAAAGAACCCCCACTGAGGGGTTCCCCTGCTCACATTCCACCGCACGCTTGCGCTGCCCCATTCTGTTTCGACCACTCTGTCGCACAGAAGACTGAAAATGAGGTGCTTGAGGTTCGATTCAACCCCAAGACCGTCTAGAGCAGTTACGACTGCCTCTGGCAGGACATTGTTGAAAGCTCCCTCAATATCAAGGAAGGTTCCAACAGCGAAGTCCTTGGCCTCAATTGCTTCCTCAAGCCACGACACGATAGTGTGCAGGGCAGTGTCCACTGACCTTCCTTTACGATACGATGTTGCGCTTCTGATAGATAGTCTCTCGGAATTCGCCTTCTTAAATACCAGTCCAGCAGTCTCTCCAAAGTGTTTAGTAAAAAAGGGGAGAGGCTGATGGGCCTGAAATCCTTAGTGTTGGTAGAAGATCTTATAAGATTTATACAACCAAATTGTGTGTACATTGAACTTGTTAGAGGGCGGGGCCACGCCCACTTTTTCAAAAGAATTTTGTCCACAGGTGCTCCTTGCTACTGCGATTCTCTGTCCAAATTACAGGTTTATATCTTATTTGAGTGCTTAGTTATGGCATTTTATGTGTTTTCGGTTAATGGCGATTTGTGTTCGTGGCAGTGGTCCGATTACGCCCATCCACGAACTCGAAAATGTTTTTGTACTAAGGAACCCACATACCAAGCTTAATCGAGATATCTCAATTTTTACTCAAGTTACAGCTCGCACGGACGGTCAGACAGACAGTCAACCGGATTTCAACTTTTCTCTTTATCCTGATCCTTTATATATACATACATATATAACTCTATATCTATATCGATTAGTTTTAGGTGATACGTAGTACAATCGTTAGGTAAACAAAGCATGTTATCAAAAAACAACGGTGCATATTAGACCAAATCGAAATATTCTAAATAGCTGAATAAAATCTAAAATTTAAAGCAAAAATAATGTATGTACGTATTACGGTTTTCAACACAACAGCCTTTTGGTTCAAGTTATGAAATTTGGTATTATGGTTTTAACTCAACCAACAAAAAACATTTTCGGTTGGAGTGTTGACAAACTTTAACTTTCTTGGTATTACGGTTTTCAATTCTGGCCCAATGGGGTTGACTAGAGTATTAAAAAATGTCAATTGCTAAATAGCAGTTAAAGGTAAACCTTAATGAAGTTATTGAAAGGAAATATCAAAGAAAATGGGTCAAAAGAACTATTTTATTTATAATTTCAACTATTTTTAATAAGTTATTTTTTGAAGCGTTTTGCTCCTCTTCAGCCATTGGTGTTATATCTACTATGCATTAATACGGATATGGTGTTCAATAAAATTAAACGCAGGTTTTGCAACAACTGTAGATATCGTAGGTTATTTCTGCCTAAAGTTAAAATCATTTAAAATGCATTCTTGATAACTACCGACAACAAGAGAATGGAGAATTTTTGTTAACGTTCCTTCATCCTTGTTTAGTAAAAAAAAAAAATTGATTCATCATTTAAACGAAAATAACTTATAAATCTGCAATAAACATTATTTAAAAGCCATTTAATTGTCTATAAAACTTTGGCTTACTTGGGGTTGGGAAGTTTGAACGGATTTGAGTGATCACGAAGGTTTTTTTTATGCGCAGCACATCAGTTTTGTCCTAAAATTTTTGTCATCACAATATAAATCAGAACGAATGTCCCTTTTAATAATTATTCATCCTTTCGTGAGCAATAACTACAAGGTGCGTTCCAAAGTAAACAGGACTTTTTGAATCTAGCGCCTCCTGGTGGCGCCATTTATATGTAGAATGGTACGTTAGAATCTGCTATCTTTATCGATTGTCCAGTGAGAATTTCATGACATTTCATAGATTGGAAGTGAAGTTATTGCGTTTTAAGTGTCAGTATGGTTGTGTTATCAGAGCGAAAATGAGCTTCCCAACCTTAAATTTTGTTTTAAAATTGGTAAAACTTTTACCGAAACGTTTCAATTGATGAAAGAAGTTATGGCGATGATTGCCTATCCCGTAGCAGAGTGCACGAGTGGTTTCAACGTTTTCAAAGTGGCCGTGAGGACATAAATGGCGATAAACATGTGGGCCAATCAAAATCCGTGATCACCGTAAATTCCATCGAAACTGTGCGTGAATTCATCAAAAATCAGCCGAAATCATGGAAATGGAATTGAACATCTCTAAAACATCGATTTATCGCATTTTAAGCGAACAATTGGGCTTATGAAAGGTGTGTGCACGGTTTGTTTCGCACAAATTGACTGACGACCAAAAATTGCTCAGAATCCAACATTCGATCGACGCTTGTGACCGATTATTTGAAAATAACATTTTAACCATTAACCACTCCCTGTATTCACCTGATATGGCACCGTGCGATTTCTTCCTTCTCGGAAAAATGCATTTGACCATGAAAGGAAAGCGTTATGCAGACGTAGAGGCCCTTCAAAAGGCTTGCACCGCCATACTGGGGCCATACCGGCCAACGAGCTAAAACACTCGTTCGACATGCTTTTGGACCGTGCAAAAAGCAGTAGTGAAGCAGAAGGAGACTATTTTGAATAAAATAAATTGATTTTGCCGAAAAAAACATTTGTTCTGTTTTTTTTTTTAAGTCCTGTTTACTTTGGAACGCACCTTGTAAATCAAATTGTTTTGATTTTTCGTTTCATTTTGCGACTATAATGACCGAAAATTAAAATTTTCTAGCACGTAAGATAAGATTTTTGTGTTGTAGTCAAGGATTGTAGGGGTCAAACCGTTATCATTAACTAAAATTACAAATAAAGCTGTACGAGACGGAACATTTTTGAAATCAAATTTGTAATAAGGATTTCTTAAATACCTCATGTACCTCTCAGCACGTTTTCCTTCCGATTTGTGGAGTAGTGGTATATGTGAAATCTAAATTTTTTACGTTAGCACCAATGAAACTTCCACTAGAAATAGTAAAATTGTTTGATCTGAAGTTGAGTTGCTACAACTTAAATACAACCGAATGGAGTGGTAAACAGCAATAAATGTTTAAGATACTGCTCTAAATGGAATCATTGGGGTTAACCGACCACTTCAGCTATAAATATGAAATCTATGGACTTGGTCTTGGTCACTCCAACTCAAGCATTTATATAGGTTTTCAGCTGGTGGTTAACTGCATTAGGCAAGAGTTAGACTAACTTCTTACCTCTGTTAAAAATCTATGGTAATATATGGGTATCATATTACCATCAGTTAATCTGGTAACTCTCTCAACAACATCGAAATATATTTCCTATTAAATTAATTTGGAAACGCCTCTGTTTTGCCACCACAACTTCTGCAGTAGGATTTTATAATGGATCCCAGAATTAATTCCAAAATTAATTTCTAAATTTATTTTCTTTTTAGTTTTTAAAAGAATTGGAAATCACTGATAATGGCATGGATATACTTGATTTGAGCTCTTTGGCACAACTTGAGACCCTCACTTGCAATCATAACAAATTGAAAGAATTGATAATGAATGGAAAAAGTTTAAAAACAGTAACGGCAAGACACAACAGTAAGTATTATTTATTTTTCAATTTAAGTAGAGAGAAAAGCCGACTATTTAGTAGATCATGTATAAGATCCGGATGCAGCATGTGGTCATTTGTTGTAACATGTAAAAAGATTACCGGCTGCATCATTACAAGTTGACCTAAAAAGAGTAGGTACCGAGTTTTGTGTTATATGCAAAATGTTTTGCTTATTACGGTAACTATAAGGGAGGAATCGGCGACCCATTAATATTTAATTTAAGTTGGTTATCTCCGGATTTGAATCCTTGCGTTCATGTGAATTTATGGAGGAATAATTTTTTTCTTCAATGATGTTAGAATTTCGAATGCCTACTGTAAAAATAATGACTATTGAGGACTATTCGAAAAAACACTCACGAGAAGCAAAAGTTGAAGTTTTCATCGGCGAACCTCGTAATTGCTATTGGGCGCAGTAAAACTAAGACTTTAATGTTATTATCAGAAGTTTTTCTCCGATTCGGGCCTTTTTTCGAAATAGATAAAGATGTTTAACACTGTCTGTTTTAGATTTGTTGTTAGGTTTTCCTGTGTGCAGAACTCGCACCTCAAACCATCTTGGAAAAGTTTATTTTTCATAACTAAATTTTTTCCTCTTTCGCAGATCTTGCTACAATAAAAGCGCTATCACCGCCAACTCATCTTGTAAATATTGACATTTCTTACAATGATTTCGAAGAACTACCGGATTGGTTGGGAGCCTGCTATAATTTAGAGAGTTTATATGTCGAACACAACCGTCTCTGGACCATTGACAACATATTCGCTACAGATGGATTTCGTAAATTACATACATTCAGTTTGGCCTACAATCGGCTAACAACCCTGAATATTTCAACACTAATTTTCGGTGCCGTTGGAAATTTATACTTGCAATGCAATAAATTACAAAAATTACCAGACAACTTCTTTGCCATCACGCATAAAACACTGAGACTGCTGAATGTCTCGTGTAATAACTTGTGTGCGGTCGGGGATAGTCAAGACATCAAAGATAACTGGTGCTTGGAAGAGTTATATCTCTCTAATAATAATCTGAATGAGAATATATTCTCCACTTTTGTGCGTGCGAGACAGTTACGCATCATACACGCAGCTTATAATAACATACGTGAACTACCTGAAAATATTATACGAAATTGGACTGATTTAGAGGTGCTCGTCTTATCGGGGAATAAACTACAAAATCTACCTGAAAATATTTGCGTGCTCACGAAATTGGAAGTTTTACGTTTACATTCGAATCTGCTACACACAACGCCAAGTCTTACGAAATTAGCGAATTTGAAAGTTTTGGATTTGGCACACAATCATTTGGATCACGTAAATCTCTTGAGTATTATGCCAAAGAATATAAAATACTTGGATCTGTCATGCAATCTACAATTACAATTCGACGAGCGACAAGTGCAGATGTGTCAGTCTTTGAAGAAAATGAGCTTTGTGGATGTGAGCGGTAAAAATCGCGCTTCCTTGCCCACAAACAAATTGGCGGAAATGAAAGATAGTAATGTTTTGCGACAGCCCTGGATGACCGGATTTACCGAGACGATTGGGAAATGTCGAAAATTGTTAGTTAAACAAATACGTCTGTGTAATTTCGCTGAAGATGAGGGTCTTTTTGGTATGCTCGAATCGGCCACTCTGGGTGCACTCAACACGACATGCGTTAATTTGGTGCCACAAATATTATTACACGAGCGTAGTGTAAAAGAAACAGCTAAAGAATATATGAAATATACATTATTGTCGGTCTATCAGCGCTTGGCAAGTGAGAGAGGCTGTGATGATCTGCATATTGCGTTGTGTCACATTGCCAAAGAGAGCGCAGGCTTCAAAGATTATATGAGACCAAAGCGCAGTAAACGTTTCATTTTACGCGTCGCCAGTATTGGTAATATAGAAGCGCATCTTGTGCGTAAAACGTCGACAATTTGCCTGACAGGCGACAGTTATAATACGTCGTTGTCACATGCCGATAATTTTAAGGACTCAGCCAATGCGGTCATCACTGATCCCACAATACACGAAACGTTTTTAAGCAACGACGATGAGTTCTTAGTGCTCTGTAATGCGAACATTTGGCGTGTTATGGATATAGAACGCGTTACACAGGAGATACGACGTGAAGAAAATATAGTTTTAGCTGCCAAACGTTTACAAGATATTGCTCAAAGCTTCGGCGCAGATGAGAATCTGAGCGTTATAATAGTACGTTTCAGATATATCGGCACCGATGTGGATGATCTGTTGAAAGAGCTAAAGCAAACGGTACGCAAGAATCCCATCACACAAAATATGAACTGTGATGATAAGCACTCGATCGGTAGTCAACGTCTAATTGGTCGCTGTTCACCGCGTCAAGTCTTAATGGGCGCAATGCTGAAAAGCGATCGTTCCTCGCCGAGTGGCCAAAGCGATCAAGTGCAAAACTTTCTGAATAAGGGTGTAAACGGCGAGGAATATGCCTTTGCAACCGAACATGTGCTAGAAGAGGACGATGATGAATTGGAAATTTTACATGAAACCGATTCAGTGCTGTCAGAGGAACAATTCAAATGTTGGGAATACATGTTGGAACAAAATACACAACTACTCTTCGACAAAGAACTCAACACAATATCCAAATCGATAACAAAAAATCATAATAGTGAATTGCCGGCGGAACTTAATATCAGTCTGGATAAAAGTGAATATAAGGAGAGTAATTTAATAAAAACTTTTGGCAATCGCTTTATATCGCATAGTTCGCCGCAACTGTTGTACAGTGAAATTAAAAAACCGCTCACAACATTTACACACAAACATCAGGAGAAACGTCAGCAGCAGCGACAACAACAGCAGCAACAGCAGAAACATCAACAGCAAGTATCTTTCCTGTCAAAACACTTCGGCAGCTGTCGTTCATTTCAAACGCAATCCCGTTATAATCTCTTCGAATCGAAAAGTCAAAATTCGGTTAATGTTGGTCTCAACTCGAAGTGGAGTGGTGGCCCCAATGCTGCCTACTTTGGTTCATTACAACGTCTGATGCCATACAATTTGGAGTATGATTTCACAGTTACACAGGATCGCACAGCATTCAATGAGGAAGATGACGAGTACGATGAACAGGAGGATCGCATGAAAAAATATTGGGGTATAGCGACTACAGAGCTCTAGATGTACATACATATATTATCTATATTTGTATATGTCGTAGGGTGTTCGTATTTCTCTTTATAATTTTAACTGTTAAAGAAATTTTTTTTAATGAAATTTATTGTGCTTGAAGCAAAACAAATCTTTGAAAAGGGTTGCCATAATAAAAAGAAAAAGTTACGTCTCACTCTTATATAAGTAATATCCGGTGCATATTTTTCAATTCAATATAACAGTTTTGACAACTGTTTATGTTGCAATTTATATTGACATATAATTTGACATTATACTAATATTTTCAACTTAAGCGCTCAACTCGAAATGCATTCCATTCTTTTTGAAATGAAGTCCCTCTACCCGGCGGTGTAAAAATTGTTTATATTTCTTATTGCATTAATTGATTAAGTAGAAGTTTTAATGAATCTCTGATCATAAGTTGATAATATAACCGTGCGATTCTGTAACTTGAGACAGTCTCAAGTCTCTAAATTTGAGATTTTAAGTTAGAGACAATTTTTGAGACTTGAGATGATATTGCTATTCTGTAAGTGACAGTCACAAAATCTATTACATTTCATTATTCAGTGATGTTTTTACACTTGAATGAAAATAAATATGTCGATAACAAATATTAAATTTTCTATAACATAGTCAAAAAACATAATTATCAATGAAAATAAAATATATGTTGACTTTGTTTCATAATATTTACGAAATTTATGTAAAATTGGTTTATTTTTAACCTTTTCGTGTTTGAGTTGCTTACAAAATATAAAGAAACGACAATCGATTAATATCTATGATGATCTCTATTCAGTATATTCAAAATGGCAGACAAGAGTTCTTTTTAGTTTTGTGACCTGCTAACTACCAGGTCTCAATATTTTGAGACTAACGCTAGAGACTGTTTAGTGAATAGTAACTAGTCTCAAATTGAGACTTTGCCTCAAAATGTCTCAAATAGAGACTAGAGACTGGTTACAGAATCCCGCTATAAAGATGACCTATTGTTACTATTTATAAACTAGGGGACGAGCGAGCAAATAACTGCGGCAATATTGCAACCCTGATGTTTTTTTGCAGATACTCAGCTGATACTTAAACAAATATTTTGCAAATATATTGCGCGGCGTGCAGGTGCATTGAAGAAGTGAAAATTAAGAAGTCTTAAAACTGAATTTTTAATCAATTTAACAGTGGATAACTTGGTGGATAATTAATCTTAAATGCAAAAAAGCAAGGAAACAAAGTTTTTTTTCGTAAAAAAGTGGCTTATGACCGAAATTTTAAAGAAGAGGGCAATAGTAAAATCGCAAAACTTCTTAAAACAATTCGAATTTATCCTCCATATACATATGTATATATTTATCACATTTTCGGATGTCTCGTGAAATACAATGATAATAATTTGTTACAAAAATAAAGAGCGATTTCGCTTGCCTCATTTTTTCCATCATACATTTTGTTGATGCCGATTTTGTCATATTTGCGCGCAAGAAATGTCAAAATTTGAGTTCCTCGAACGTTTGACATTTGCAAAAGACGCTACATTTTTGCGTCGAACATGATGCTCTGCAATATTGCCGCAGTGATTGAGACTCGAACATCCCCCTAGTATTACCTTTTTTGAAAATACATTCATTAAGAAATACAATAAAAATAAAAATTTAAATTTGTCTTTACTTTAAATATTTCATCACCATTCGTAACTGAAAAGCTTTATATATAGACCTTTATATTTAGACCAGAGTTTAAATGCGTCCAGGAAAAAAAATTTTATATACTAGTATGTATCTCCATATGTCAATTGAAAGATTTTTCTGATTTGTATTGTAAAAAAATTAGCAATAAGTTTGCTTTAAATATTGAGTTGCAGCCATTTTGGTCAATGGTTTGGGTATGAAGCGTATCAATGCTGTACTTGTACACCCAACTCTTTTTTTACACGGTTTCTTTTTACACGGATTTGAAGTAATACAGTCGAAAAAAACAAATTTTTTTGCAAAAAACTTTTAATCTAGTACGGTTTCAAAATAACTGTCTTGTAATTATCTTTGTTTTTACCACACTTAGCACCATTACTGAAATGAACATATGTACATAGTAGTAACTGGGAAATCAACTTATTCGATAACTCTTACCTACACATTTTGTTCGCATGATATTTACATTGCTGAAATGGATATCTCCAGCCTTGATACCGACTTTAGTTCAGTTCGTCGCAAACAATTGCGCTTGTTATCAAGTAGCGACTAATAATTATGTTGCTATGTAAATATTTTTTCCTTATTTTTATTCTAATTTTTCTGTTCTTAATTCTGGATTAACAGATTTATTTTATTTCATTTTTCATTTTTCACCTGTATGAATTATTTTTTTTATTTTTTAATGATCAGTATGTTGAGCTGAGTCGATTTAGCCATGTCCGTCTGTCTGTCCGTCTGTCCGTCTGTCTGTATATATACAAACTAGTCCCTCAGTTTTTAAGATATCTTTTTGAAATTTTGCAAACGGCATTTTCTCTTCAAGAAGCTGCTCATTTGACGGAACGGCTGATATCGGACCACTATAACATATAGCTGCCATATAAACTGAACGATCGGAATCAAGTTCTTGTATGGAAAACTTTCACCTTTGACAATGTATCTTCACCAAATTTGGTATAGATTATTATCTCAGGCAACAATGTAATCTCCGAAGAAATTGTTCAGATCGGTTAACTATAGCGTACAGCTTCCATACAAACTGAACGATCGGAATCAAGTTCTTGTATGGAAAACTTTCACATTTGATAATGTATCTTCACCAAATTTGGCATAGATTATTTTCCATAGAAACAATGTAATCTCCGAAGAAATTGGTCAGATCGGTTAACTATAGCATATAGCTACCATACAAACTGAACGATCGGAATCAAGTTCTTGTATGGAAAACTTTTGCATTTGACAAGATATATTTACGAAATTTGGTATAAATTATTTCCTAAGGCACCAATGTAATATGTGAAGGGTATATTAGCTTCGGTGCAGCCGAAGTTAACGTTTTTTCTTGTTTTTATTCTAATTTTACTGTTCTTAATTCTGGATTAACAGATTTCTTTTATTTCATTTTTAATTTTTCACCTGTATGAATTATTTTTTTTATTTTTTAATGCTCAATAAAATGCCATATGTAGATACAATTTGTTTGCATATCTGAAATTTTATAATTTTCAACATTTTTTACACTGTTTTTCGAAGTAAATATAGTTCTTTATTTCATCTTACACAGTTTTCAGATGACATAGAATGTATCCCCCATTTTACTATAGGAAACGCCTCTTTTTTTTACACGGACTTCTGAGGAACGTATCTACCGTGTAAAAAAAGAGTTGGGTGTATAAAAAGACCTGACTGCGCTGTCATTGTGACTGACTTTTTGGATAAATACCTAATGAGTGTACTCGCTCTGTCACCGATAATTTGACTCTCTGTGACATTTTTCTGTTTTCGAAACCCACTTCACTGCAAGGAACTTTAAAATCGTATTTCACTTTGTATTGAGTAACTTTTAGAATAATTGACTTAAGATATACATACATACTTATAAATAGCTACATCAAAAATCATGTTTTGTAACCTTAGATACTCAGCTAGGTTATTTTAAAATGTTTGCGGAATAATTTTAAGAGAGCTTACACACAGAGGTGATTATTTAAAAATGTTATGATTGTTATTTTCGTTATATTTCCAATAATTTTTTGGAATTATTAAGGGAATCTTGGAATAATATTTGTACATAGTTTTGGAATATCGATTGTTTTAGAATTTTAGAAATAAAAATGTATTAGTTTTTGAAATTTGTCATGTAAATAAATATTTTAAGAGAAATCGCAATGTTTATCATTTAATAAAAAATATTAAAAATCAGAATATATAAACTGCAAATTTTTGTGCTAAAATTACTAAACTTACTATTGTATAATGATTAAAATCCAACCCACTGAAAATTGTTGAAAAAAAAACAATATAAATATTAAAAGCTTGAAATCGTATATATAAATAAAGAAAACAAGCTTAAGAAAAATTTCCATATAAATAATCATAATTATCGAAAAAACGTAATAAAACTAAAGAACTTTAAGTATTTAAATATGTAAAATAAATGTATGTACACAAAATATAAAATAACACTTTTCAACCTTATCACACTAGAAATATAACATACAATACTCATAATAGTATATAATTTTCGGCCGAGTTCAAAAATCACCAAAACTATTTTCGTTTTCTAAATAGTGTCTAATAATGATTTTTTCCAATAAAAAGAAGGTTAATCGCAATAAATATTTTATTTATGAAAATCTACTCACCAATTTAAGTATGTAAATGATATAAGGCTAATTAAATTTCCTATTTTCATAAATTATTACCTATTTTTTGCTAATAAGTTAGCTGTAATAATTTGTTCAAACATTGTATCCTTAAATATTTTCTACAATTTAATTATAAAAATTTACTATTTTTTGCAAATTAAAAAAAAACAAGAAAAAACTGTAATTCTGTATCTGTAATGTAGCGTATATACCATATTTAATAGGGCCACTGAATTAATATAACCTGTTCGGGGTATAAACAACATAAATGCAGAATATTAAGTTTTGTTTTTAAGTAAATAGAAAACTTGAATTTAGCCTACACCATATGCTGTATATGATGTAATTTTCGAAATCACAGTTCCCTTAAACAGAATTGGTTATTTGGTGATATCTCTATTATAAAAGCACATTTTTGAAAATCAAGTACAATAAGGTTAGTTTTTTTTTTATGCGCATATTATCCCTTGTTTCGCCTTATTTAAAAAAGTATAAAGAATTTTGCTCGGAAAATGGGTGATCTGGTTTGTGAAACAATATATTAGTAGTTTTAAGTATCTACAAATAAATGTAAAGTTTATTATTTTGTGTGAATGTAGCTAGATATAAAGCTGTATAAAGTAAGTGTTTATAAAAGATATTAAAAAATTAATTAATCATTAAAAACATTAATTATGATCAATAATTCTTAAATCAGAAAACTTCAAATTTTTAAAGAAAATAATTAAAAAAATTGTTTATTATTATAAATTAATATACCCAAAAATATAATAATTACTATTAAATTAAGAAAATATATTTGAATGGTGTGTGTATACATTGTGACAAAAAAGTATCCAGATATTATAAATAAAACACAAAATATTAAATTCAATACTTATTTTGTTGCCTACAAAGTAATCCCCACTAGATGTAATGCACTAATGCCATTCATAAGCACTTTTTAGGATGGTCTTCAGCTCCTTCAGCGAATTTTGATTTATCTGCTCGATAGGCTGAAAACGGGTTCCACGGTGCGGCAATTTCAGTTTGAGGAATAAGAAAAAATCAAACGGAGCCAAATCTGGTGATTATTCCGGTGGTTGATCGATGGTATTCATTGTGTTTTTGTCTTTAAAATCGGTCAGAATCGCAATCTTTTTGAAAAAAAAAAATTCACTTCTCTCGAGACGAGTCGAGTTTCATACCCAAAATATCTACAAAAACATTCGAACAGACTTGTGAGAGATGTCGAGCTCCCTTACCATCTCTCTAACATTTGCCTGACAATTATCAAGCACCATATCCCTCACTTTTTAATATTTTCATCAGTTGAAGAGGTCGAAGATCGTCCAGAATGAGGCAGGTCTTCAAAGATCTCTCGTCCGTCTTTGAAAGCTTTGTACTACTCGTAGGATTGTGTTTTTGATAAAACTGAATCACTCCAAGCATTATCCAATATTCGCAACGATTCCGCAAACGAAATTTGATTAGAAATACCAAATTTGAGACAAATTCATTGTTCAATATTTTTATACATTTTAAAAATCGCAACGCACTACTGTGGTGTGCAGACTTAAGCAGCTGCTGTATACAAACTGATGACAGATCGCGCTTATATTTGGCATAGTAATTAAGGATAGTCCTACCAACTTAGCAAAATACATTTTTTATACCCTGAACAGGGTATATTAAGTTCGTCACGATGTTTGTAACACCCAGAAAGAAGCGTCGGAGACCCTATAAAGTATATACATATATAAATGATCAGTATGTTGACCTGAGTCGATTTAACCATGTCCGTCTGTCTGTCTGTCTGTCCGTCCGTCCGTCTGTATATATGCAACTATATATACACTAGTCCCTCAGTTTTTAAGATATCCTTTTGAAATTTTGCAAACGTCATTTTCTCTTCAAGAAGCTGCTCATTTGTCGGAAAGGCCGATATCGGACCACTATAACATATAGCTGCCATATAAATTGAACGATCGGAATCAAGTTCTTGTATGGAAAACTTTCTTCTTCTTCTTCTTAATTGGCGTCAGTCGTTTCTTCTTTTCGCTACGTGGCGCCAATTGGATATTCCAAGCGAAGCCAGGTCCTTCTCCACTTGGTCCTTCCAACGCAGTGGAGGTCTTCCTCTTCCTCTGCTTCCCCCGGCGGGTACTGCGTCGAATACTTTCAGAGCTGAAGTGTTTTCATCCATCCGGACAACATGACCTAGCCAGCGTAGCCGCTGTCTTTTAATTCGCTGAACTATGTCAATGTCGTCGTATATCTCGTACAGCTCATCGTTGCATCGAATGCGATATTCGCCGTGGCCAATACGCAAAAGGACCATTAATCTTTCGCAGAATTTTTCTCTCGAAAACTCGTAACGTCGACTCATCGGTTGTTGTCATCGCCCAAGCCTCTGCACCATATAGCAGGACGGGAATTATGAGCGACTTATAGAGTTTGGTTTTTGTTCGTCGAGAAAGGACTTTGCTTCTCAATTACCTACTCAGTCCGAAGTAGCACCTGTTGGCAAGAGTTATCCTGCGTTGGATTTCTAGGCTCACATTGTTGGTGGTGTTTACGCTGGTTCCAAGATAGACGAAATTATCTACGACTTCAAATTTATGACTGTCAACAGTGACGTGAGAGCCTAGTCGCGAGTGCGACGACTGTTTGTTTGATGACAGGAGATATTTCGTTTTGCCCTCGTTCACTGCCAGACCCATTTTCTGTGCTTCCTTGTCCAGCCTGGCGAAAGCAGAACTAACGGCGCGGGTGTTGAGGCCGATTATATCGATATCATCGGCATACGCCAGCAGCTGTACACTCTTATAGCAGATTTAGTTCTGTTTACCTTCTCTATTTAGTTCTGCAGCTCGAACTATTGGAAATCCTTCACATTTGACAATGTATCTTCACCAAATTTGGTACAGATTATTTTCTAAAGCAACAATGTAATCTGCGAAGAAATTGGTCAGATCGGTTAAGTATAGCATATAGCTACCATACAAACTGAACGATCGGAATCAAGCTCTTGTATGGAAAACTTTCACATTTGACAATGTATCTTCACCAAATTTGGTACAGATTATTTTCTAAAGCAACAATGTAATCTGCGAAGAAATTGGTCAGATCGGTTAAGTATAGCATATAGCTACCATACAAACTGAACGATCGGAATCAAGTTCTTGTATGGAAAACTTTCACATTTGACTATGTATCTTCACCAAATTTGGTATAGATTATTTTATAAGGCAACAATGTAACCTCCGAAAAAATTGTTCAGAAATGCACTTGTGAAGGGTATATTAGCTTCGGTGCAGCCGAAGTTAACGTTTTTTCTTGTTTTAAATATCATTTACTCGGTTAATTTAATTACTATTTCCGGGTGATTTTGTGTCATAATTTATTTAACAAAATTTCAACGCAGCACTGAGTCCACATTTCTGCTATGCACACTTTTCCCAGCGCACCAAAATTACAAACCTTTATTGTTTAGACAATTAGGAAAAAAGTAAAAATGCATTATTCTTAACAGTTTTCTTTATTTTTTGTTGTGTGTCAAATAGTTTTTAGGTAATCATGTAGATATAAACATGACATCACTTTCTCGTAAATGATATTTACTAGTTTGTATAAAGCATATGTTTTAATAAATAATTTGCCTATTCTCATTAAGTTTAAATGCTTTCTATTTTACACGAATACTTAATGTTTACTTATATGTATATACAATATTTACATTTATTTATTACGTGGATTTTTATTGTTTCGAACAAATTGTAACACATTTTCCTTGAATTTTGTGGTTTTTTTACCCATGAACAAATCGAAATCACTTGATTTCTTATGAAGAAATACATAAAAAATTAACATGAATAGTTTTTAAATTAAAATACGGCTTTTTGAGCAATTACATTTTGTTTCAATACTTACATACATACAAAAAACATCTACATATACATTTTTATAAATATACATGTAAAGACATATAGTAATATTAAAATTTACAAAATAAAAATACTGTGTAAATAAATAAGTGTAATAGAGTTTGCCGTAAAATGTGAGAATATGCAATTATACATAAACACACACATGCACATGTATGTACGTATGTATATACATGTATTTATTTAATTAATTTATATAGCAATTAGTATTTAATGTTATAGGATTTTGTGTGTGTATTTGTATTCATGATCATGCTGTTTGGCGCGCCAGTACGAGTAGTTGCGCATTTGCAAGTACTTAAGCAATATGCGTGTGTACGAGTATCAGTAATGAACGCCTGGTGTTTGCGAATTCGGATTCGATGTGTTCCCTGAGTCGCCCAGCCAGGAGTCAGGACTTGGTGGAAAATCAGGATAGCCCTGCTCTGGACTAGAATCATTGCTCAAATCCGAAACTGCACTGCCATGTACGCGATGTGCCTTTGACGCGCTCACATTATTCGATGATGTATTGTGTTCTGTAAATTTAAATAAATACATATGTTTATGAAACTTTTTTGTAATAAATGGTTGTTCATAAAAGTTTTGTTTTTGTTTAAATTGTTTAGAAAATAGGTCTTAAAGAAAATTTTGAATTTCTAGCATCAGCGTATAAAGTTGTTGCTCTATTTTCTAGAAAATTGTTGTAGAAATCGGTCGAGCAGGTCCCGAGGTATGGGTTTTCAGCTAACTGAGGATGGTGTCACTCCTATCATCCAAATTGACACTGGTTCCTTAAAAGCCTTCTCTTATCACCACGACTGTAAAATTTATTTATATATTTATCGCACGTTTAGTAGTTTTCAACAAAACCGTTATATTGGAAGTGGGTGGTTAAATTCCGAATTCACCAATTTTCACAGGGTGAGTAGAGATGCCAAAAAGCTATGTCCTCAGCGAATTTGGTTATTACAGAAGTTTCTTAAACTTATTAGTCTTTCTCTCACTCTAGTATGGTTGCCATCGCACTTACATATTAAAATTGGACTCTGACTCGTTTTTTTTTTATTTTTTGGCACAATCTTTGCTTATGTTTGTGTGAAGTTTGATTTCAATATGTCAATCACGAGAAAAGTTTGTTTGGAATTTTTTACCACGAAAAAAACTGAACAACGAGTTTGCTCAAAATTTTATGCTTTCAATGGGATCACGGATACGGAATCGTTGAAAATGCTGCGGCAGTGTTTTCGGGCGTCCATTTTATTACGAAGACAACTACTGAATAGCACAAAAAATTCAGACAAATAGCAGAGGATCTTAACATCCCTTGTGGATCGATTTAACACACTTTGGCTAATGTTTTGAGAAAGAAGCGTAACAAAAGAGTTTATGAATATGACATCAAAATCCTGTAAAAATCTAGCGGAAGGCGCTTCAAGAATGAGCTTAAACCGAAAAACAAAATCAATTTCGCAACGATTGTATAGAAAATTCGATAAAGTTTTGGCATGTCGGGTTGAAATTGGATAAACAGGTAACATATCATTTTTGATTAATTACATATAATGTTTTTTACATAATAATTAAAAAATAGTTATATAAAAGAGACTTTGTGAATACGTCGACAAACTATCATCACAAGAAATAGACGCCAACCCTATCGATTTATGGTAGTTGTTTGCTCGATTCGACACTTTCGAAAGACAGCTAATATTCTTTCCATATTTTTTCGATATAATATTAAGCATATAATTTTAAGTGTATTAGTTACCTATATTTGTATAAACAATATTATCGGGATATGAACCAAATGAGTGATTGTGCCCCACAGGTGGTGGTGATCGACTAGTAGGATATTGCGGTGGACTGGAACTACCGTGCAAATAAGATCCTCTTATACTATGTGGTGAAGCACCTTCATCTAAACCTAGATTGACCGTACTGTAGCTATCGTTACTTAAATCTAGAAAGAAAAAAAAGAAACGAAATAAATATTTTTTATTTTTATAATTATATAAAATACATGTACTTTTTTCTATAAGGTTTTACCTCAGATTTTTTCTATTAAAAACAAACAGTTGTCATAATAATATGAACATTAATATCTAAGCACTTACCATGGTGACTAAAACTGTCGTAGTCTACTTTCAATTCGTCCTTGTCGAGGAATTTTTCCGTACGCGGAGAACAGTTACCCTTCATTGATCTGAAATATTGACTCCATCGCGTTCGTCCAGCATCTTTCTTCAGTCGTTTCTCCTTCGCTCTCCTATTGAATATAAATATTATTACATCACTTTACTATATGAAATCTTTTTGGTATTCGTTTTTGGAAATTACCTATTTTGAAACCAAACTTGAACGACTCGCATGTCCAGTCCGGTATCTTGTGATAGTTGTTCTCGTACATGTCGTGCAGGCTTAGGACTATTATTGTAGGCTGTTTTAAGTGTTTCTAATTGTTTTGCTGTAATTGTTGTACGAGGTCGTTTATTTGGTTGATCACCGTCCAATGAGCCATCTAAGTAGAGTCCTACGAGTAGGGCAATAATGAAGATTAATTAAGTATTTCCTATTTTCCGTGCGTTATAATTTTTTTTGTGTTGTGTATACTAATTTATTGAACACACACCAACCTTTCGCCTTCGCGTCCTCATAATCACGTTTACATATTAGTTTTCTATCTTCCATAAGGTAAAATTCATCACCGGTATTTAGTGTTCGAGAGCATATTGTACATAGAAAACATTGTAAATGGTAGACATTGTCCTGCGCTCTCCGTACCACTTGCGTTGGCGGAATTCCCATATCACATGCGGAACACTTTGTTCCATATCGTCTAGTAGGCCCGAACATTGGAAATGCAGAAGTTTTAATTAGTGCTACTTATTTTAATTTGAAACAGATTAATTGTTCTATTTTAAAATCACATTATATACTACATCATGTAATTATAACTTAAAAAATAAAAATGAATTAATTAGGGGGATATAAATATCTCTGCTGTTTCAACAAGAAGTGCTTTATTTGACTTTGAAGTCTTAAATTTTAGTTTAAGTTTAGTTGTATGTTTTTATACTTTTATTTTGGAAGCTTGAATATTCCATTATAGAGTCTTCAACAACGGTTTACGTAGGCATTGTAAACATTTCGATAAAGTTTTGAAATTAGAAGAAAGTTGCTGCCTGAAAAACTGTGTTTTAACCTTAGGTTTTTGCAGACTTTAATCACTCATGATAAAAGCATGCATTTAGTAGCCCATAAGTTTGAATCTTTACAGATATTTGGTTGGAAATATTTTAAAATTTGTGAGATATTTGAATGCTTTATTGTAGTAATTTCTTCCACATGTTCACTGAATGAGCCACTAATCGTCTGGATCATTTTTGATTATGATAAAAGAATGGTAGTTGGATTTCCCCTGCGAAAACCAACTAATATAAGGGCAGAGTTTTGACTTTTAGTTAACTATTGACGCGCCATGACTTTGCAAAACATTTTGAACAACGTAGGTTAAAGATTTGTCGTCTGCTCATACCTATCTGAATGGCCATTTCTCGAAAGTAATGAGTTACCAAACTTTGCACGAAAAGTCCCGTCTTGTTCGAATTACAAATCGCCCGCCTCGACTTCATCCAATTCCGTGAAAAAAGTCAGTCAAATAAGTGCCGATGATGCCGCCATACCACAATTCGCACCAAACGGTTGGCGACGAAGTTATTAAGCCAGAAATGGGGCTCATCTGAGAAGATGATTTTACGATAAACCTGAATTGGTGAATTTTTCGGAGAACGTGAATTTGCTTAATAATCTTGGGCAATTTCCAAGTATTATACCAAAGTAAGAAGTGACTTGCTGAAATGGTAAACCTTATTGAATACATTGATCGCCACGTGCTGTCAAAATCACGTTATCCCGATCAGTAGATGTTGATTAAGTTGTAGAGCTGAGTAGATTTTGCCATGTCCAGACAGACGGACTGTATACTGGAAGTAGTCCCTTAGCTTTTGAGATATCGATATAAAATTTTGCAACAGCTTTTCCTTCCAAAAGAGCTGTTAATTTTTCGGAGCCGTCGATATCGGATCACTAAAGGACATCGCTATCACATATACAGATTGACCAAAATTAAGTCTTTTTATGGAATTTTTTTTAATTTGACTAGTTGGCTACTTGTAATTTGATGTGTAAGTTATCGCTATAATCTCCGAACAAATTGTTCAAATCGGACCAGGTGCGCCTATAGCTATCATTCAATCTTACCGATCAAAATCAAGACAAAGATCTTAATAAAACATCTTTTTTCCTTCTTAAGTAATTTATTAGCCTTAACATATTGACTGCGAAGCCAATTTTGCTAAATCCATATTATCTTCATAGTTTTAATCATAAAACCTGCAGGAATCGTCTGGTGCTTTCAAAACTGGACAAAATTTTCATGCGTATCAGCGTACCAAGAAACATTATCAAATTCATTTGCGTTCGTCGCACAAAATACTATGACAACTTGAATGTTAAAAAACACCTTTCACATGATTTCGTGGGGCGTTGTAAGTTGACTAAAAAATCGCTGGCTCGAAACCCGTTTTAGACCCATAGTCTCTTAGTTCTTCAGAATGGAATTCATAATCTTTTTGGATCCCTGTAAACCGATCGGCTCTAGTATTGACAGGACAACTCCTTAAAAAAATTTTGTTTCATTACAAAGATATTATCCCTACTAAGATTTAGCTGAGTGGAGAATTTAGAAATGGGAATCAGCTGCATAAACTTAGAAGCTTTTAAATCGTTGGTAGCTTGGAGCCGGAATGAAAAAAGTTTTTAAATTGAAAATGAATCCGCTCTATTTCAAGGAGCCATTGATTTAATAGGTTTTAAAATTTTATTTTTCCCTTAAAAACGCTTCAAGTTGGAAACAGTGAGCTTATTTTATCCCCATAAGAAATATTAAACCCAAATTTCGTTTTCAAAATGTTTACGAAAGTACCCAATCCCTAGTAAAAATTATTAAAAACAATACCACAACTCTTAAATAATAATTTTGTAACTTAACTTACTTAAAAAAGTCTTCTTTACAGAAAAGCTGCCCATTCCGCGAGAAGCACTTGTCATTTAGTTGGGTGTGGCATTCGCTGCATTGCAAACATTTCGCATGCCACGTTCGCTCCAACACTTTCAATATAAAACGATCTAGTATAAGTTCATGACAGCCTCCGCATTTCGGTATAGTAGCTGGAACGAGAAATATTCGCAAATAAATATTTATAATTAATTATTATGTGTTTTATAGAGGTTCTTACATATAAAAACTTTTTTTGGATAGATTTTTAATAATTACATACATATGTTTGCACGTATGTAATAATATGAGGTTAAAAAATTAAAGAGCTGTGGGTAGTCAGGTCGTAATCTTCAACGTGAAACGTTTTATATGTATATGTAATTGGTAATACAATTGTTTTTATTAAAATGTGCAAAATACACTTAGGCAAATTTAAGTTCCAGCTAAATTATACAGCGTGTAACACATTGTAAGTCACAATTCACATTCTATGATTTGAGGTTATGTTGAATTTCTTGCAACAGTTGTGCAAGTTTGTCACTTAAAGTTAAAATTTTACCCTGCTTAATTATTTTCTGTAACATTTGGTGAAATGCAGTAATAACTTTCCGAGAGAGTAGGTGAAAATTAATCATACAGATTTGTTATTTGTTTTAAAAGTCAGTTGAAGAGATTTTTCTCAACACTGCAGATATTCCGTTATTTTTTTATGTTACATGTTCTGTTTGATTTGTTATGAACGTCTATTCATCGTTCGTCCATCATCTAACAAAGTAGCCTGGCGATGCCGGTCTGCCGGTTCCACATTGTGTGTCCAAAACAAGAAAAAACGTTAACTTCGGCTGCACCGAAGCTAATATACCCATTCATTTCTTTTAGTAACTATGTGTTCAGTTTATATGGAAGCTATATGCTATAGTAATCCGATCTGAAAAATTTTTTCGAAGATTATATTATTACCTAAAGCAGTAATCCATGTCAAATTTCGTGAAGATACCACGTCAAATGCAAAAGTTTTTTATACAAAAACTTTTTTCCGATCGTTCAGTTTGTATGGCAGCTATATGCTATAGTAAACCGATCTGAACAATTTCTTCGGAGATTACATTGTTGCCCTAAAAAATAACCTATGCCAACTTTTTTGAAGATACATTGTCAGATGTGAAAGCTTTCCATACAAGAACTTGATTTCGATCGTTCAGTTTGTATGGCAGCTATATGTTATAGTGGTCCGATATCGGCAGTTCCGACAAATGAGCAGCTTCTTGTATAGAAAATGGCGTTTGAAAATTTATCTTAAAATATCTTAAAAACTGAGGGACTAGTTCGTATATATACAGACAGACGGACGGACAGACAAACAGACGGACATGGCTAAATCGACTCAGCTCAACATACTGATCATTTATATATATACTTTATAGGGTCTCCGACGCTTCCTTCTGGGTGTTACAAACTTCGTGACAAACTTAATATAGCCTGTTCAGGATATAAAAAACGGATTTTCCACTAACAACAATCAGTATATTCCATATACATATGTATGTGTGTATATAAATTACCGACCATGGCAGTAGTTGTGTGATATTATTTTTTTTTTTTAAGTAAAAAAATATTCAAATGATTCTCAAATGAATATTAAACACATTTTTATGATTTTTAAATATACATGTGAGAATTGTTTTTACTTTTAACATAAAACGATTAACAATATCCTTAGTCGTCCGTGATGGGCGTAATCGGACCACTGCCATGCCCAGAAAAAGCCATTAACTGAAAACATATATTATAATTTGCAATAACTAAGGACTTAATTAAGATAAAGAACTTAAAGAATTTATCACAGGCGATTGCAGTGGCAAAGCGCACCTGTGATCAAAAATTTTTGAAAAAGTGGGCGTGGCCCCGTGCTCTAATAAGTTTAATGTAGATAAGTATCTCTTAAACCACTTAAGCTATAACAACCAAATTCGTGCAGCGCAAGTACAGGGTTTGTCCGGAAAATAATATGACTGAGTGGATTTAAAAAAATTCATTGGACCAATCGTTACAATGTTTTATTACAAACTTTCAAAATTGGCTCCTTCTGCGTCGATGTTGCACTGCCAGCGCGAAAGTGTTTGTTTACAGCTTGAACGTCCTTAGCTGTTGTAGAAGATATTTACTATGTAGCACAAAAATAAATAATTTGGATTGCTGTAAGACAAGTTCGCAATCACGGGCATATCTTTTGCACAATGTTTTATAATAGGTTGTCAAAAAAGTCTTGCGGTATTTTCGCTAGTTGGCGCTGAAAGCGCGTAGTTCTAGTTTTATTCGTCGCATCGGGTCATGCTATAGCTTTTTGGAAAGCTCATTTCACGCGCTAACACGTGTTTGATTGATTGTCGTTTCTTTTAAGTCGTTGGTGAGATATGCGTCGCAAACATGGAGCAAATAACGAGAAAATACGGCATATTTTACAGTACTACTACGATAAAGACAAAAATGCATCTCAAGCCACCAATAAAATTTATGCAGTTTATGGACCCGATACAGTTTCCATTTCCACCGCACAACGATGGTTTCAACGTTTTCGTTCTGGTGTAGAGGTGGTCGAAGATGCGCCACGCTCCGGAAGGCCTGTCGTCGAAAACTGCGATAAAATCGCTGAATTGGTCGAAAGAGACCGGCATAGTAGCAGCCGTAGCATCGGTCAAGAGCTGGGCATGAGTCATCAAAAATTCATTTCAATTTCAATTTAAAAAAAAATCAATAAAAATACCGCAAGACTTTTTTGACAACCCATTATATATTTTGTATGTCCTACAAATGATGATATCGTATCAACATACTTTTTAAATGATTTTTAAAAATTTTGAATGTAGTTGTTATGAACAGTAATATAAATATACATACATATATTTGTATAACTATTGATTTAATCTATTAATTAATGTATACTAACTCTTATTATCATATTAATATATGTAAGGTCATAAATTGCTAAATAAATTTGTACAGCTGTTATATCTGAATACTTGTATATTCATGAGATATCTCTAATTACATATATTCTTTCCAAAGTGCCTGTGTACAGACCTGTATGTATGACTAATGATCAGATTAAATTTCAATCATTTCAGTAATTTTAAAATACCTTATCAAAAATCCTAGTGTAATTCGATTAGTCCGAAAGTTAATACGAATTCAGTTTACAAACTCGACTAATTTTCGAGAAAAACAGACATTTTCTGAAGTTTTCTTATTTTGCTTTACATTCCATTTCTGTTCTGAAATTAATTATAATGATAGTCTAACATAAAAAAATAAAAATAAATTTTCGAGAAAAGCGTACGTTTTTTGAAGTTTCCTTATTTTCTTTTACATATGTTAGTCCATTCCATCTCTGCTCTGAAATTACATATATAAAATGGTAGTCCAACATATTACTTTCTTCTCTTTCATCTACTTAGATACAGTAGCGGATTCAGAGGGGGAAAATGGGCCAAAAAAATGGCGGCAGAAACTGAAAGTTGACGAAGAAAAACCAAGAATCTGCGACCGACAAACAAAAAGCGAAAATTTCTGCGTGAGAAGTTGCGAAGAATACATAAACATTCCTCTGTTGGATACTAGCGGCGAAGATTTGAAGACGCTATTTTCTAGAAAAATAGTTTACCCCATAATTCATAGTTTTCTTCGCATATTCCTCACACCTCCTGTGACGAATGCGAGCTCTTTTTCGAAAGATTCTGAAACTTCGCCCACATTGTTTTGTTTTGTGAAATTTTTCGTTGCAATACACGAACTGACTGCAGTATTATACATTGCAATAAAGTATGTTACAGGCACGTCCACAATTTATAATGTAATTTTTTCAATTTATTAGGATCTGATATTAGCAGGTCGATTTGAAATTTTTGCATCATAATATGTATTAACCCTGGACGTGCTTTGTTAGTTGATTTGACTAACAATCATCGTGTTTTGCAAATAGCAGCAAAATTACGATCTCCGTCCATATTTGTATCGTTTGATATTTTTGATGGTATGCATACTCAAAACGTTTTGACACACGAGCGCTATTTGTATTGTTTACAGTAACTTAAAATATTCTTTTCGTTAATAAATGGGATTAAATCACGAACATTTTCGCTTTTTTGCAACTTCGATGTGGTTTAACTTCTTAAGATTGTAAAGATAAACTTAATTAAATTTTTGACGAGCTCCAACAAGGACCAGTGTTTATCGATGGTATAGTAAATTCAATTGAGGTCGTAGAACACTCCAAGACGACTTTCGGAAGGTCGTTCAAAATCAGTTGTTGTTGAGGAAACAATTGATGCTGCGCGCAAACAGATATTGCAAGATTGTCATGTGATCTATCGTGGGATTGAAACAACTATAGACATTAGTAGGACTAACATACATACATACATTCAATTTGCATGAACTTCATAACTGTAAAAAAATGTACACTTTGGATCCCATACAATTTGTCAATCGCTCAAAACAAAGCTCGTATCGATATGTCTAGAGAAATGTTAACAAAATACGACAGCGGTGCTTCGAAACACGTCTATGACATCGTGACAGGTGATGAATCGTGGATTTACGCGTATGAGCCAGAAAGTAAACAGCAGTAGACTGTATGGATTTAAGATAAGCCGAATCCAACAAAAGTTGTCCGCTCATGAAGCACTTCTAAGCAAATGGTTGCTTGTTTTTTTGGAAAAACTGGACATGACGCAACCATACCACTGAAACAACGCGGAACAGTAAATTGCGAGTGCTATACAACCATTTGTTTGCAAGTTGATTTTCAAGAAATCAGGAAAGCCAACCGCCGAAGACGGATCACTCTTCACCACGACAATGCTAGCTTTCACATAGCGATTGAAACAACTGCATTTTTGAGCACTTAAAACATCGATTTGATGAGTAATCCACCGTAAAGTCTTGACATGGCACCGAATGACTTCTTATTATTTCTGTACGTAAAACATAAACAAAGAGGTCAACTTTTTTTGACATCTAAAGAGGCGGTTGATGCGTCCAGAACACATGTTTTGGAGATAACTCAATCAGAGTGTCAAAAGTGCTTTGAGAATTGGTGAGTGATTTTCGATGATTAAAATTAGTTTTTATTCTAGAATCCCGAAATATAAAAGGCAACCTATCTACTGATATTAAATACAATGACTTAAGATTTCGATTAAGTAATTCGCTCAGTTCTTGTGTTCACTTGACAAGGTCCGATTTTATAATTTAAAACAATGATTTAATTTTTTAGGTTTGGGAGTTATTACGCTTAAGGAAATTTTAAAATTTTATTGGGGATTTTCATAATGAATCGAACCGAACCATTCATTTAGGTGAGATCACATATCTCGGACCGGCTCAACCGAATAAGTTGAACGAATCAATCCTTCCTTTAGCAGTTCTATACTTAATATAACGATTTTCGAATTTCAGGGTGATTTTATACCACATATATCGGCAGATATGTATGTTAGTTATCTTAATAAAATGCAACTCTGAATAAAATGTTTAAAATTGGGCGAAAACTTGAACTGGCCCTTATAACCAGTATCAGGATTTTCGAATACGCGGTTGACTTTACTCCATATATATTTATTTTTTTTCTTCGGTCACACCCGAACATAGCCCTTTCGTACTCGTAATGAATCTACTGCTACCTCAGTATGTGTTTGAGTTTTTGTGGATTCTAGTTATAATCAGTTAATTTCTCCCGTCGGATGTAGCCAAAAGCAGTAATTATTTTCACTGATTATAAAAAAAACCGTATTAGGATGTACTTGCGTTCAAAGCTGAAGATTGAAATGTTTAATTTATATTAAACAATTAGAAATGGTCAAATCACTTTATTATAAACTTATAACATTTGTGCTTCGTATGTATTTCGTACGTTTTCTAGAGTTTTACAGTTTTTTAACATTTATTCATACAGACTCATAATTAGAATTATAACAGTACGTTACATCACTGTTCTTTTATTTTTCAAAGTTGTATTAAATTATAATAGACGTTTTTAAATGACATTTGAAATGCTTGATTTTGTAGATCAGTTGAAGAACATACTAAGCTTTACGAAGATGGAACTTCGTTTGTTTTTAAAGCATCATAAACAACGTGCGTCAGTAGTTTCCAATAGCATAAGTAATGCAGTTAGCATTACTTCATTACACTATTGAATTTTTCAAAAACAATGTTCTAGGAAATCGTTGTTACAAAAAGTGACAGTTCAAGTATGCGAGAATAATGAAAAAAAATTCTGTAAAGATAATAGCCAGGCTATTTAGCATTGCTATTAAGAGGGGAACAGAGTTTTTAATTTAATTTTTACCTTGAATGCATAATATCTCAAAAATTGCAAGTCGATTGTAGCAAAATTAATGAAGTTATGAGTATATACATATATGTCTGTCTTATGAAGTTTCACCAAATTTCAAAGCTTTAAAGCGTTTTCCCCACAAATCACATTTTCAAAGTTGATGCCCCTCATGACTTAAAACTACTGCATCGATTTTTGTGAAAATTGGAACACTATTTCCATACATAATTTAAAGGGTAACGCTGGAGAGTTTATTCATATTTTTAATTTCACAATAACAGACTATGAGATTTTATGCAAAATATCGCGTTTTTTCCTTCAACGTGTTCTCAGAGAGTGAAAAATTTAAATATCGAAAAATTCCTTTAGTGTAACCTGGTCAAAGCGATTATCTAACTATACAAATTTTTCATTTCAGCCGATCTAATACATTGTTATGAGCAGCATCGCAATTCAACTTATTTTCTAAACACTTCAGAGCAATTGCTGACATTGCAGAATTTTTAATAGTGCTTCTTGAAAATTTAACAGAATAGTCTTTAAAACACTGAAACAGTAATTTCTTTTAAAAGTCGGTTACTCGGCCGAAATATGTTCAAACATTTACAGGGTGTAAACTGAGAGGTTGTAACATCCAGAAGAAAACGCAGGAGACCCTAAATAGATTTAGCTATGCCTGTCTCTTTGCCTGTATATTCACGAACTAGTTCCTATATTTTGAGATATAGATTTGAAATTTTGAATACGTCTTTTTCTCTCCAATAAGATGCTCATTTGTTGGAATTGACGATAACGGCCAAGTGTGTATATGATATACATATCTGTCAGACAAACGAAATATAAGGATTTTTTAAAGCAATTTTTATGTTATAAGAAATGCAGCTGTGAAGGCTATTAGAACTTCGGTGAAGTCGAAGCTAACGTTTTCTTTTTGTTTTTATTCGTTCGCATTGAAAATGAAAGCATTGTCTTTATTTCGTTATTACTATAAAATTAACAACCGCATTGTAAAAGTTGCATTAAAATTATTTTCCGCCGTTGGTGAACTAAAAACGTGCAACACAAAAATTTGACAATATTTATTACAGACTAAAATTTTAATGTCCAGTTCAGTCCAGTTCAGCTATTTCACAAGACGCTTTCTTTATATTTAAGCTGGATCTGTATATGAAAAACAGGGTGTACTTTTGGCATTTTTCCTAAGTTTTAGGCATTGCAGCTGGCAGCATACTTGTTTTCCACTTTAAATGAATTATTATTTAGATTTTCTTGCAGTTTTCATACTACATGCATTTCGTTTGGCACACTTACACAATAAAAATTCTGGCAATTGACTTAAATTGATTGGTGGTACACGATCATCACATTTTCCTCCACCGGAACACAGAAAGTCACTTTTAAACATCATAAGTTTCAAAAGTTCCATCCTGTTGATTTCGAAACGGCACGGCACAGCACTAAAAAACGACCGTGCGGTGTTTGCAACGCTCACACATAATCCATATTAATTGCGATTAAAAATATGCCCACCTATTTTGAGGCATTACGCGCACATCCGTTACACAATACAAATTTGCTTAAATTACAATTTGAGTAATATATTTATTATTAATTTAGCTTTTTCTTAAACAAAAAAGTGGCACACAAAAATACCGACGATCTATAACGGACAAGTAAAAATCGACTCTCGAACAACGGCGAAACTTCAACGCGAGTGCAAAGCACATTCAAAAATCGGCCACTATGTGGATAGTAGAGAATAGTCGTCGTCGCGAAAGGTGCGTCTCGTACCGTACTGACGCTAACCGAATCGTTGCACTACAAGCCCATCTTTACGGATGGACGGTTAGGTTAGGTGTGCTCTCTGCAAGTGCACTCGGTAATTCAGGGGTAAAAACGGTAAACAGCTACAAATACATTTATGAATAGCTGTATGTTGCTATGAAAACAACAACAAACAAATAACTGTAAAACGAATGCAATAACAATAACAAATACGAATACAAAAACAAATAAAAAAGCAAATACAAACCAAGTTTATAACTTTATGCTGGTATTGTTTCCTTTCTTGTTATTGCTGTTCTTGTCAGATTTGTATAAAGTTGCTGACATAATCGCGCGGTGGCCCTACCCTCAAAATCAAGCTGAAAATTGTTGCTTCCAGTGGAAAATGGAAGAAAGTGCTTTGCTGAATCTATTGAGCAACCACCAGCACACACTGAACACAAGGGGTACATTTAACATACACAAACATATATACAACCAAATGTATGTATTTTTGTTAGTGTGTTGCTATGAACTTCCAAGGTAACGTTGGGGTTGGTGGGCGTGAGGTTGGCTGGCTGACAATCTGTATATTCGGTTTGTTGGCACGGTTTAATGCTGTTCGTACCCGTTTGACTTTCGGTACATCGTGAGCGGATTGTGCGCTCAACACTTTATATCGGATGGATGGCTGGCTCGCTGGATGGTTAGCTGACTAGCTGGCTGGCTGGCTGGCGGCCTGTCTGGCTGCTCGACTACACGGGGTAAGTGTTGCATTTTCCTCATGGAGTTGTTGCTGAGCTCCAGCAAAGTCAGTCGGGTCGAATGCTCGTTTTTACCCATACAACGTGTATATACGCACATACAAATATATCTACATGTATGCATGCATGTGTATGGGCTGCGTTGGGTTGGTCCTTCTATGCTTTCGACTTGCTCTATGGACTGCCAACTTCTGCCAGGATACAAAGTGCTTTTGCGGCAGCTTTGTGAGACTCGAATTGGAAAAGCGGGGAAGGGTCGACAAAGAGAGTTTGTGTGTATGTGTGTTATGGAGATATTTTCTATTGCGAGAGCGCACTGAAGCGCTTTTCAACTGATCTGGATTGGTTGTTTTGTGGATTCACAATTTTAGGGAGTGGTCTTTTAAGTGTGTATATTTATTTGCACGTTTGGATGTCAATATGTATGTATGTACACACATACATACATATGTATGGTTATTTGTTGAAATGCGGGTGCGTATTTAGTGAGTTTGGTTTGAATTTGCTTTAGCTTGCAGTTACATATTTAAATACTGTTTTATGTCATATTTACTAGTACATATCTGTTGAAGTGAATATGTATGAATGTCTAGGCTGACGTACAGTTGAATGTATAAAGCACATAAGTCTATCACGCACTTAAAGCTTATGCCTTTGTACATAACTATCGAACCGAGAGACTTACACTAAGTACTAACAATGTGCTACATATGTATATATGTATGTACATATGTATGTACAGGTCTGACTGCTTTGACGTTAAAATGACTTTTGTCATCTCTATTATGCCTTTTTGGTTTAGACATTAAAGTGACCTTAAATTGCTTAATTATCTGCATATGTACATACATATAGATGTCTATAAATAAGTTTGATAATAAATACATAAGTAAATATATACTATTTTCATATATACAATTGCAATTTATCAAATGTTCATATATGTACATATGTATATACAGTTATGTTATGTTCATGAAAATAGTATTCAGAATGAAAAAAGGTAGTATGTTTTCAAAAAGTAGTATAATTCGAATTTAACTCAACTCATGTTCGGTTACTACTATATGCACGAATGTGTAAATCACATTATAATTTGATGGGGCTCAATTCGTCATTATCGTTGTCTTTAAAAAATTCTGTGCAGACCTTCTTCGGTGGAAAAAAAAGTACACGATAGGAGATATGACACCTTAATTCTGGCAAGAATTTAAGCTGAGAGCTGTGTCCCCTTAACCTTCTGAGAGCTAATATGTGGGTGTCTTCTAACCAATTCAGTGGTTTTTTCATTAAGTTTATTTGTTTGTCTATCCTTTTTGGTCAAACATTTCTTTTCTCAATTTTAGGAAATTTGACTCTGTTTTTATCGAACTCAAGTTATCAGTATGATGAGCTGAGTCGATTAAGCCATGCTTGTTTGTCTGTTCGATTGTCTATCCGTCTGTAAATACGCAAAATAGTCCCTCAGTTTTCAAGATATCAAACTGAAATTTTGCACACGTCGCTGCACATTTGTTGGAGAAACCGATATCGGATCACTATAACATATGCTTATATGGAAAACTCTTTCATTTGACGAGATATCTGCAGAAAATTTGGCATGTACATATGTACATATATATTACTGTCCAAGTAATGGTACAAGCGACGAAGAAATTGTTCTGATCGAACTACTATGACATAGCTGAACTTCATATATTGTTCGATTGAGGTTAAATGTACTCATATATAGGGCTAAGCTTACTTGAAGCAAGTAGTGATTTTCTATACCGTTATATTTTAAGGTTTTAAGTGAAGTTGCTATTGCAAATAGATCGGTTTTTTACTCTTGTAACATGTTGCTACGGAGTTTGATAGTTTTTTTCACCTAACGGTTGTTTGTGTCACCTAAAACTAGACGAGATAGATGGAGGACGGAAATTACATAAATTCTATATCCATGGATGACACCATAGGGCTTCATAGGAGCAGTTGTCAAAATTGGACGTTGGGTGTGGAATCGCCCACCTTTAGGTCAAATAACAAATCTCCGGGCCTACTCAACCGATTTCATCCATATTTGGTACAAGGTATTATTTTGACATTTTCATGTTACAGTGCGAGAACTTTAAATTCCATTTGAATCCAGTATACAAATTTGCCAAAATCGGACCATAACTATTCACAGCCCTAGATACCAAAAATGTGATCCCTAGAGACTATGTCTTATTTTATTATGTCTGCACGTCAAAAATTGGTTGAATCGGGTCAATATTTCTCTTAACTTCTATACACCTACTTCATAGAAAGATTTTTAAACTACGGGTTGGTCTTATACCAAACATATTGGTCAATATGTGAATTACCGTAATTAAAATGAGACTAACAGAGTCGAGATAAAAATTGGACGAGGGGCACCGCTCTACCGATTTCAACCAAATTTGGTACATGACGTGCAAAAATTAGCGTAATCGGCCACTAGATACCAAATATTTAGAACCTTGTACCTATAGGTGACTTTTTAAGCAAATATCGATCTATCTATTAAGCAGTCAGTAAGATTTTCCATTTCTTTTGTTTTCAAACATATTCTTTCTTAAAGCAGCAAACTCAGTTGAAACCCATCCAATTCTTCTTTAGAAAAACGCGTCTTCAAATCTTTGCCGATTCTATCCAACAGAGGAAGTTTTGAGAAATTTTCGCGTTTTGTTTGTCGTCCGCAGGTTCTTGGTTTTTCTTCGTTAACTTTCAGTTTTGCCGCCATTTTTTCGTGTCTGAATAAATGGATCGAAAATGTTCCTCAGCTTTTTGTCTTCAATTTCGGAACGTTACAAGCAGCGTATCTATCATATTTGATGCCTTTGCCAGATCGATACATTCTTTCTGAAGAATTACGCTGAATCAATGAGTTGGAAATAAAATATCACATAGGCAAAAAATCCCAATTAAAAATTTAATTTTGCACACGGCTGCGTTGAGTATCGTTACTTTTCCTGCTATTTCCTTATTTTCCCGGTTACTAATTCTTCTATGTTGGAAAACTTGGAAGATAAACCGCGGAGCATGTATCAATCGAACATATCACAGATGGAGCTGTATCCAGCATCCATCAATCTTTGAGTGCTGGGTTTCTGTGTTGAAGTTTTCCCCATTTGCACCCTCTGAATCCGCCACTGGTATATGTATGTATGTATATATAAAATTGCTAAGATTCCGATCCTTTGTTTAGCGTTTTATATTTTAAGGTATTTCCTTGACGTAGATGGCTAAAATGTTCGGTTGCACTCGAATTTAGCCCTCTTTTAATTGTTATGCATTAGGCACATCCTAACTGCTATTAATATGAACATGACTGTGTGTAATATACTGCGTTAATATATACGTATATGCATATAGTAAACGCTTCCTTGGTTCCTCATATTTAATACTTATAATACATACACATTTACATGCATTTTACGGTGATAATTGTATTTTCAATAAATTTTATTTTAAGTCCACATGTAATTATATGTATATATGTACATAGGTTCTATATACATATTAACATATTTTTGTTGTTGAAATTATTTTTGAAAACTTTAACTTGTATCTGTAAAAGGTAAATTATTAATTCTGCCGAATATTTAACTAAGTTTAAAGTTCGACAAATGTTATTAAGGAAATTTTGGATATATTGTAAATATTTTATGACTCCACATAAGAAACCTCGCTTGCCGTGATAAATTACACAACTCAACAAATATACTGGAAATATTTGCTACTGACGTACTAAGAGGTTTATGAGGTATTTGAGGAGTCCTGATTGCGAATTTGAGTTCAAAAATTTTCCATCACGTACAGCTATTCTTGTCATTTTAGTAAATGGTGGTGTTTTGACTCCTACACCCTTTGACTTCTTCTTTCTTGGCTTTCGACCATTCGGATGACATGACTTAGCCAGTGTAGCCGCTGTCTTTTAATTCGCTGAACTATGTCAATGTCGTACATCTCATATAGCTCATCGTTTCATCGAACGCGATATTCGTCGTGGGCAACGCACAAAGGACCATAAATCTACCGCAAAAGCTTTCTCTCGAAAACTCAAAACCTCGACTCATCAGATGTTATCATCGTCCAAGCCTCTGCACCATATAGCAGGACGGGAATAATGAGTGACTTAAAGAGTTTGGTTTTTGTTCGTCGAGATAGGATTTTGGTCAATTGCCAACTTAGTCCGAAGTAGCACCTGTCGGCAAGAAATATTTTGCATTAGATTTCGAGACTGACATTGTTGTTGGTGCTAATGCTGGTTCCAAGATAGATGAATTATCTACGACTTCGAAGTTATGACTGTCAAAAGTGACGTGGGAGCTTAGTAGCCAAACGATAACAGGAGATATTTCCCTCGTTCAGCACCAGACCCATTTGCGTTCACTGCCTTATCCATTCTGCAGAAAGTAGAACTAACGGCGCGGTTGTTCTCTCATCCGAGGCTGTTGATTAGTTTTCATTAGGGACGTATTTATGTGGCGAGTCCCAACCCAACGCATAACCTAGAGTTGGGATGGTTCGCCTTCTCACTTTGGCTAGCCTTCAAATGGATGTTCTTTGGCAACCCAGAGGATACTTGGTCTATATGTAAGGGAATCGTTTCTAACCATTCCCAAGTGAATGGCGATTAGAGAACTTTCCTCACTTGCGTGCACTTCTACACATGATTCCATCCTCCCCTTGACTACCACAAACAAAATCCTACGTGTTAGGAAATTTTTACTATCATTTTCGGTTTTAGTAACTCAAAATTAGCAAGAAGCAGCGTCAAACATCACAGGCGTAAAATGACTATAAACTAGTTTCGTTGGCATAATCACAATGTGTAACACTTTTTACTGTAGTATATATTCCTATATAAATTAAGCAGTTTAGGCACAAATTCTTTTTTCGAGTATTCCTCAATACTCTCTCCCGCACTTCTTTAATAGTTTCACTAGCAGTTGATATAGTGGAGCGTCTAGCACGGGGTTAGCGTAAAAGATGTTCTTTCAGAAATAGTTTGCGTTATCAACAATAATTTCTTTACATAGAACACTGTTAACCTTTCATAAGTAGGTTATACCTATTATAAGAACTCAAAATATTTATTGTGTATGCTAATGGATCTTTTGCATTTCTTGTGATACTCGAAAGAAAAGGCAATGAATTTTACAACGCCGACCAGAGGTTATTACTGCAGATTACTATTACATTCATAAATATATCTATGTAGGCACTGATATATACATATATAAATATGTAGTTACACTCATGTATTTGAAACTATAATTTACGAATGTAAAAAGTCAGCGTGTCTGACATATACATATATATAGAGTATTCACTATTAAGTCGTTGCATATTGTTACAGTGTCTATAAAACTATAAAAAACTCGGTGACAACATCACCAAGGGAGTACCCATGAATTGTCATTAAATACAATAAAATGGCAACCATTCGTTAAAAGTAAACAAGTCAACAATGTCTAGGATAAGAAGTAAAAAAAAAATCCAACCGAGTAATCGTATCCTTACACTTATGTAAAAAGGGCGTGCCGCAAATGCCTCCCCACTAGTTGACTTCATATCGACGCATGTCCAGGGTTGTAAACGTTGCAAGTGCAGAGGAGTCGCGATTTCTTGTAAATAAATACGTATGTATGTATGTAATGAGTAGTTGCAAAAAGGTGGGTGGACTCATTGCTTGTTTTGGGGTGGAATTATATTTTTTTCTCTTTCGCATACGGAATAAGTGAGACGTTTACCCCGATGCACATACATATATGTACTTAAAACCGTTTATTCATATATAATAAGATATATGTACATATTTATAAGGATGCACCGGTACTTGAAAATATAGGTATTTGTATAGTATATACCATGACTTATGCGTAGAAAGTTTTTACGTTTACATACATGCGTACGTAGTTACAAAGGTTGCAAAAATTTTGTATTTTCTAATTTTCGTTCCCCAAAATATAATTTGGCGACAAAACTTTTGTAAGAGAATATATGTATACTTGTATTTGCTGTCCGTCTCAACTGTAAAATATTATTTCAGTTGTTTGACATATCAACTTGTCAGTTGCTGCCATTTTGTAGATTCTTGTATAAGCAAATTTAAGATGTAATATTTTTAACGAATACTTAAATTGTCTATTGGACCGGATGAAGATTGATGAAAATATACATAAGTCTCTATCAATTAAGTGGATATCTTTGAACATCGATTTTTTATTTTACAATAAAACAAGAAAAAACGTGGAACCGAGGCTACAAGCTTCACAAATACAAAATATTCCTTACAAAAACTTGATTCCGATCATACAGTTTGTGTGGCAGGTATATGTTACAGTGATCCGATCTGAATGATTTCTACGAAAATTGCACAATTGCCTTGGACAGTAACCCAAGTTAAATATCATGAAGATATCTCGTCAAATGAAAAGCTTTCCATGCAAGCACTTTTTCCTGATTGTTCAGTTTGGATAGTAAAGCACGTGTGCAAAATTTCAGATATATATACAGACGGACACGGCTAAATCGAGGTCTTAGGTTGTATACATACATACATATAACACAACTTATGTTGTGAATAACTGAAAAGAAACCTGCCAACATACTGGATCAAATTGAAATGTAAATTTTTAATTTATACTTCGCGTGTTTTTCGAATCAGTAAATAACTTCGGGCGCCCGGGGCCAAGGATGTTCTGCCGCCCCCCTTATCTACCTACCCACAAGTTTCATGAGGTGGTTCGAACAAAAGTAAATTTTTACAAAATATCTTCGATATTAAGTATATAAAATTTAGGAACTAGAAGCCACGTAAATTCTGAAGTTCCAAAATTCTCACAATACGAGGAAATTGATAGTGAATTTACAAGAAATTTTATTAAAAGTCATAGAAAAAATCGATTTTCGCCATATATCTTGTACACTTTTGACACAATTTGCAGGAGTTTTAGCCCGAATTGGAGTTTTCAAATACCATTTTTGAAAATTTGGAGAAATAAAAGTATTTGTTACATTCAAGGCATAGGGTAACTGTGAGAGTGACACATCGCTAGACAAAGCTAGAAAAGTGCATCTTTAAGTTCTATCACTATTTTTAAGAAACATATAAGCCCAAAGATATAAGACAAATTCAAAGACTAAAGAGTATTCGAGTAAAAATTAATATTTTTCAATGTTATTCAGATTATTACATTGTGAGTATACAGCTCTTTATCTTTTATAATAAATTTTGTAAAAAAAATTTGTGGAAGTATTTTTCTGAATATTAAAAACAGCGAAGATCGCAAGCGAGCCGGATAAAGACAAGTAACGATGATACATGCAGAAAGTGCAGAGAAGTAAGCATGAAGTAGACGCTGGAACACCTCCTCCAGCATTATCTAGTACTTTTAGATATTTAGAAGCAGTTGAAGAGACTAGATGAAATACCAAAATTTGATATCAAATCGCTCTTAAAGTTCGCAAAAATCTTTGTCGTTATGCATGTCGTTCAACTCAAATTAAACTGAACCTTCATCTGGCTTTTCTCAGGACCAGTAGGTTCATGTATACCGTGATTGCCGGCCAGTACAGGCTAACATAACTTAGCCTACTAAACTATATAATTCATAAAATCGATTAATTAAGACTTGTGTGCCAAAATAAGCGTAGTACCGAAAGTAATACAAATTAAGTTGAACTTCAAACGCAACCAGGAACTTACAGAATATAACTATACTAAAAAAGTAAGGAAGGGCTAAGTTCGGGTGTCACCGAACATTTTATACTCTCGCATGATAAAGTGATAATCGAGATTTCATTATACGTCATTTACATATTTTTCAAATACCGTATTTGTGTAAAGTTTTATTCCGCTATTATCATTGGTTCCTAATGTATATACTCGTATTATACTGAAAAGCCATCAAATGGAATTCAAAATAGCGTTATATTGGAAGAAGGCGTGGTTGTGAACCACCCATATTTCGTACATGTTATCAGGGTGTTAAGAAAATATATACCGAATTTCATTGAAATCGGTCTAGGAGTTCCTGAGATATGGTTTTTGGTCCGTAAGTGGGCGAGGCTACGCCCATTTTCAATTTTTAAAAAAAGCCTGGGTGCAGCTTCCTTCTGCAATTTCTTCCGTAAAATTTAGTGTTTCTGACGTTTTTTGTTAGTCGGTTAACGCACTTTTAGTGATTTTCAACATAACCTTTGTATGGGAGGTGGGCGTGGTTATTATCCGATTTCTTCCATTTTTGAACTGTATATGGAAATGCCTGAAGAAAACGACTCTGTAGAGTTTGGTTGACATAGCTATAGTAGTTTCCGAGATACGTACAAAAAACTTATTAGGGGGCGGGGCCACGCCCACTTTTCCAAAAAAGGTACGTCCAAATATGCCCCTCCCTAATGCGATCCCTTGTGCCAAATTTCACTTTAATATCTTTATTTATGGCTTAGTTATGACACTTTATAGGTTTTTGGTTTCCGCCATTTTGTGGGCGTGGCAGTGGGCCGATTTTGCCCATCTTCGAACTTAACCTTCTTATGGAAAGAAAATACGTGTACCAAGTTTCATCATGATATCTCAATTTTTACTCAAGTTACAGCTTGCACGGACGGACGGACGGACAGACAAACATCCGGATTTCAACTCTACTCATCACCCTTATCACTTTGGTATATATAACCCTATATCTGACTCTTTTAGTTTTAGGACTTACAAACAACCGTTATGTGAACAAAACTATGTATAATACTCTCCTTAGCAACATTGTTGCGAGAGTATTAAAACTATAAAATCACGATTGTAGTGCAACAGACTCAAGACTAATTTCTAAATGCATACCAACCCGGAATTAAACAAAAATCATCTATTTGTGTTAGATTCATGTGAGATTAGATACAAACGTTGTTAAGGTCTAGAGCTTGTATTTGAAGGAATACACATAAAAATTATTGAAATTTTAAATTTTTGCCTTTTTAAAAATTCATGGCGTTTGTAGATTGAATAGTCGGTCCAATTTTCTACGAACAAAAACTACAACAAAACTATTTAATTTTTATATTTTATTAATAGTAATAAATGAAATTTGACCAGTTCTTGATTTTTATTACAGAATTTCAGGGTTCTAAATTCTCTTGAATAAATTGAAAGACCTTTCGTTTGAAAAAAATTAAAATAAATAAATTTATCTAACAAAATCTTTTCAAAACCAAAACCTCTTTTGCTTGCGAAAATGTATATTTTCCTACGTACATACATACATATATAGTACGTATATGCATTCATTTGTATAAGAGGAAGCACTTTTGCTATAGCAGGTCGTTTAGAAATTACGATTTGAACCTAAATGGCAAAACTTTTTGTTAGCCGGCATTGTTTTAATTGCAAATAACACGAAAGTGAGATAAGCGCCCGGCAACTAAATATTGCTCATTTTGGTCAGTGAGCGACTTTTTAATGAGAGTTAACAAAATGCTGGCGCGTGCTAAACATTTTCCTACTTAAATATTCATTATAGGTACACACTGACACACCTGCGTCCACTGAAGGGGGCGTTATGGACTTACGCAATGCGCGCAGAAACGACCAAATATTGTGCAAGCGTGAATAAATGTCCTGAAATTAACTTTGAAGAGAGTTTAATGCATTGCGTGTGGTCAAACTAACGATGGGTTTGCACGTTATCCGGCACTCACCGCGAGGCACTGCGAACACTATTGGCCACTTAGTTGCACTCGTATAGTGTTTTCATAACAACATACATTTAACAGTTGGTCTGAATTTGTCTATGGATATACATATGTATGTATGCGAGTTTTATTTGTATTTAAAGATTCTTATTTTGAACACATCTGTTGTTTAGGTGAGAAGTTTATGAACGTGTCATATCTCAATTTGGCATTTTTATAACTTTGTCTTTAAGGGCGTGTTTACAGTTGGTACAATGTTTGAAACACTCAAAAGGAAACGTAGGAGACCATATAAAATATATGTAAAGGGTGATTCATTTCTACTTCTTCTACTTTTTTAAGGGGTTATATACAGTTAGAAGACTGAACTACGAATTTTCCGGATTTTTTTCTGAGAAAACTTTTAAAATTAGTTTTAGTAAAAATATGTATTTGGAAAGTACCGGGAGTTCCTCTCAAAAAAGACGTTTTGCTGTGACCACTATATCTTTGTACTGTATCCTCTGAAATTAAAAAAACCAAACAGATTTCGTTGAAATAATGTTAAATATAGTAAATAATCGAAGGAATAAGCAAAATAAAATTGTTTGACAAAATGGCGTTTTCTAAAAAAAAATCGATTTTTGACAAAAATTTCGTCTTTAAATTGTTTATAAAAAATATTTATCAGTGAAAAAATTTTTTTACGATTAATTACTAAGAAATATATTTAAGAAGCTCGTGTTGAAATTTGAGACTAATCGGCTTAGCCGTCTTCGAGTAATGTTGGTCACCGACTTTGAAAGCACCATTTTGATTAAAAGCCACGTTTAAAGTTTGGAATGCACTTCCAATCACTCTGAAGCGCCTTTCCAAATTTGCGTGCAACTTCGAAAATATTCATCGGAACGATATGAAGTTTTCTGTGTGCATTCATACATACATACATATGTACATTAAGAAAATAAAAATTGCTTAAAATGTTTCTAATACGTAATATATTTTATTAATTATCTTCTCACTTACTACTTCAATATTTTTGAAGAATAAGTCAAATATGCTTTTTGCTCTCATCACATCTACACATATATCAAATGTGCTTTCTTGTTTATGTTGTATAAATCAGTTCATGCATAGACTTTCTGAAACATATGAATATAGAGGGACAGTTAATAAGAAGACAGAAACATTTCATTCAAACATTTATTTGTTGCTCTAATTACTGATAGCAGGGTTCTTTGAAATCTCTTGACTATCAGGATTAAGTTTTTGAACATGCAGAACATGTAGACACTTTGTAGCTAGTTCTGATATTCTGTCCTGTTACGATCGAAGAAAATTTAAGATCTTGCTAAACCACTAAAGGAACGTTCAAAAGCATTCTTATTTTGAACTAGTCACTTATTTTCTTGGAAAATATGGGGCTCTTTGAGAACTCCGGCCCACGAACTTTTGCTGAACTTTAGTAGTTTTTCAGTTATGTATATTAAACTTATTATGGGACTTGGTTTCTCCTAACTCGCTTCGCTTTACCAATTTAGTGTTTTGTATTTCAATTTGTCGCTTAATTAAGGTATTTTATAAATTTTCGATTTTTTGGACTTGACGAATATCCTCGTAAAAATCGATGGCTGAGAAGATGGAGAACAACAACATTAAAGCTTGCGAAATATTACATACAATTTTAATATCAAAATCTATATCCTAAAGTATCGCCTCTTTCCTGAAATATGATGTCCAGTCAATCAAAATTTATAAAAAAGTAGTAAGAATTTGTTTTCTAATTATTTCACTACAAATTTTATACATATTATATTTTTTATTTTATTCACTGCAAATTTTATAGGCAGCTCTTAAAATGCTTAGTTGAAAGTATATCCTTGTTAGTTCTTCCTTTTCGAGAATGTATAACGAATGCAAGTAAATTTAACTGTTTTTTAAAATAGATGAAATTAAATATATTCGTTTTGGGTTCTCAAAAAACAGTCAGTGTTTTGATGTCTTGATAGAATAAGCGTCCATCTATGGTAACAAAGTTAACAGATATGAAGGGATATTGATTTAACCCAACAAATATCTATAAGGACAAATTTTAGTCGCGACAAAGCGTTAAGGTTTTAAAACTCTACATATTTTTCACTGTCATTGCCAAAGAAGTTTTGTTCGATTCTACTGAAAGAAAGTTCTTGATCACTTTGACAAACCGAAACTTCTTTAAATTTATGTTTTTATAAAAAGCTGCATCCATTGGCTTGGTATTAGCTTTATATGATTGAGTCATACACTTTTGGTTTGTGCAGGCAGACAAATTGTGGGAACGAACATATTTGGAGAGCGTTTTTAATCAAAGGTTATTTCGTTATTCAAATATGTTGTGAGGATTGAAATTTTCTTCTATGTGATAAACATTGGCAATTTTGTTTTGAATACTCTTATTTGAGAAGATATTCGGTGTTCATGCGGAGCCTGCAACGTTCTTAATTTCAGACATTTTTTATTACCTCGAAAGCTCTAGACAAAAGACAAACATTGGCTTGGCTTTACTGTTTAGTTTATATCGGAAAACCAGCTAAAAGCGAGAAAGTTCTTGCAAAGTTATCTCTTCTTCAAATAACTTACTAATTCACAATAACAAATTAGGGCTCGAAGAGAAAATAACAAAAATATAATAATCTTCAATAATGCATTGACTTTATGCAACCTGATTGAATCTAATCCGAGTAAAAGTTGGAAGCACTTACGAATGGCATTCATTAATTGCAAGGACGACGGCGATGACTCCTCGTATACTATGCATAATATGGTCGTGGTAGTGGCGGTCTGGGCGGTCGCCCTTAATGGCATTACGTCGCACAAGTACTTTTTGTTGTATTTTTTTGTGACTACATAACAGTTAATGTGACTGAAGGGTGAATGAATTAAATAGAGCGCGGTAATAAGCAGACACATAAATATCGAAACCAAAAGTGGGATTTCCGCCAACTAATGTCCTGATGTTCACTTGTCTGTATGTGAGTATGAATGTAAGCACGTTTGTAGATATCTTATGCCAAATGTAAATAAAGTCACAATATCTGACAAAAAATTTAAATGAAGTCACTAGTAATATGAGTGACATGTATAAATAAATATATCATACAAGTAAATACCCAGCAAGGAACTGAAAAGCTTTGGAAACTGTTGCTTTTATACCCTGAAGTGTGTGTTGTGTTTGCCACGAAGTTTGAAACCCTTAGAAGGAGACGTTGGAGATATAAAGCATATACATTATAATAAGTAAGGAAGGGCTCAGTTCGGGTACAATCGAAAATTGTATACTCTTGAAACATGCAAGAAGCAAAGCCATGGAAGTACCTTAAGGTATAAAACGTCAACTAGACTACTATACATAACTCAAACTCTGACCGACATATTCGACATAAGGTTTGTTAGAAAAAGGTTTGGGAGATGGGGTAGTATCGACCCGATATTATCTGTTTTGCTAATACCACTTACAATTAACATGCCACATACTAAAAAAATGAGTCCTAGGTTTCATACATATAATCACCAATCATATGGAGTAAAGACAGCGTATGTTCAAAAAACCTGATATTACTTACATATATGAGGGCCAGGTTAAGTTTTCGCTCAATTTTATCTATTTTAGGCACAAAGATACACTGTTATAAGTAAAACAGGCTCTCTCATTTTCATTAAGACAACTCACATTGGCCGATGCGGTATAAAGTCATCCGGAAGTTCGAAAATATTTTACTAGTTATATGCGGGCTCAGGCAAGTATTGACCCAATTCAACCCATTTTTGATATACAGATATACTACAATATTATAAAGAAAAGATTCTCCTTGAATTTCAATTGTATAACCCATACATGGACTGATATTTCGGCTGGCGTCCAAATTTTCATGAGCTAGGGATTTTGAAGAGCATTTAGTTGGATTTAGACTAGTTTTGGTCATAAGGTAGCATACTCGAGAGGCATTATTTGTGCGAAGTTTAAACACGTTATTTAAATTGTTTCTTAATTTGTGCACAGGAATGTGAAAGAAAAGCCCACAGGTGCCTCTTGCTACTGCGACTCCTGTACCAAATTATAGTTCTATATCCTAATTTAGAGCTTAGTTATGGCATTTTTTTCGATTAATGGTGTTTTGTGGGCTTGTAAGCGGTCCGATTATTATTATATATTAATTTATACTCAAGTTACAGGTTGCTCGTAGGCAGACGGATAAACAGACAGCCACCCGGATTTAAACTTTTCCCGCCATTCTGATCATTTTTATATATGTATATAACCCTATATTATAGTCTGTAGCAACATGCTGCAAAAGTAAAAAAATAATCAATAATAATAAATAATAGTGACGTTCCGTATTCGTGTCTGCCTATACATATATATCCGATTTTGAGTTATCGATCTGAAATTTAGCACACATTATTTTCTCCTCAAGAAGCTGCTCGCTTTTTGAAAGCGCCGGTATCAGACCTCTAGAAGATATAGATGCCATATAAATTGGCCGATCAAAACCAAATCCTTGTACGTATTGTTATTTGACAAGATATCTTCACGAAATTTAGTGCAGATTATTGTCAAAGGCCGCCAATCAAGAAAGGAATTCTATGCGAAAAACTAATGTGTTATTTATTTCTTGTCATTGGGGTATTATTTGTTTTATTATTTCTTTTGGTTCTTCTGTGAAATATGTACGTAAGGTAACACTGATTATTAGTTAGAATGCAACCCTTTTGTTATTGTGTGAACAAAAATAATTGAACAAAAGTTAAATATTGAATAAAAGTTATTTTTGCACTATATAATATAAAATAAATGGTTAGAAACGAATTAGTGAAGTGTTAGTGGATATAAAAATTAAAAATTTAAGTGTAAAATTCATTATAAATCGGAGAAACACGCGTTTTAAATAGTTGAATTTTTGAACTTTAAATGCAAATATCTCAAAAACTATGCAAACATCTCAAAAACCATAAGTCAGCGGAAACTATATATATATATATTTTCATGATCTGGATGACCTTCTCCATCATATCCGTTTTAACCCCGAAAACAGGGGATGCTATTCTAAAATTTACCCGTAATATGGACTGCCACTGACAAATCTTTTAATCGCAAGGAGCAATACAATTACTTTATATACTAAAGCTATACTTGTAGATCTACCACAGTCTGATCAAGGTTACCGGAACGAACTCCGATTTATATTTTTCAAAGGACTACAACAATAGCAACAATACAGACCATCCTCACAGTTTCCGTACTCAAAATCTTTCGAGCTGTGTACTTAATTGTGAGGTTGGTCATTGAAAAACATCGCCGAAAATCGATAGTCTTAAACCGACTTAATGCCTGCGAGACGGATTTGCGACAAAAATTTTACTACGAAATACGCGCTTACGAAACTGGGTACTTTCAGATTTTACTACCATAAAATAAAATTGTATCAAATGTGCTACATTTCGACCATCTGCAAGCTGAAACGCGAGTATTGTTCGTGTCATCGTGCTTGTCCTGCGTTTTTCGCGCCTATATCTCGCCTAACTACATATGTATGTATGTATGTATGTAGATTTACCGCGGTAGCACATTTTGCTATAATGTCACTAAATATCCCTGCAGGCTTTAGTTTGGTCGGTCGTTGTAGTTGCTGACGTTTTTCTCCACTGCATTTCACGTTTTACACGCCTACGCGCTGCTTCCCCCACACAACATTTAAAGTTTCGAAATGATTTTGTTAGGGAAAATGTTAACACCCTTTTGAATTATTACCGTTAGCCTGCAACCCGTCACCCGTTTGTCTACCAACGAAACGCCAGCGATATGTTTATGACGTTGGTGTTGTTGTTGTTGGTACACTCCTTAAGCACTATTGTTACTTTGGTCGCATTTAGTTGAGGTTTTTGCATTTGTTGTTGTCGGTTTGTGCGTGTTTGTGTGTTTGTTGCTTTCATTTGAAGTAAATAGAGCACTTAGCGGAAACTGCAAACAAATTATTGCACTTGCATACACTTAAAGGATTACATGGTTGAATATTGTGTTGCGTGCTTAGTGTCCTTATGCCATTAGCCATCAAAACGCTAGCGGCTGGTGTGAGCTGGCGACTGGTGCGATAATGCACTGGGTGCGCTGCTACACCACACCCACTCGCTGCGCCGATGTCCTGCCCAAATGGCATAACAGCGGGCTTTTAAACATATAAACATACGTATACACACAATCACACATTTGGTAAATGGAATGCAGGCAACGGTAAATGCTCGTCGGCGTCCTCGTCGTTTTTGTCATCGTGGCCAATGAATGAGTGTAAGTTATTTAATGGATTCGGCTTAAGTGCTGCATTGACATTTTGATAAATGCTTCATAACAGATGCGCACACCAGCAATTCTGACACACACGGCTGCTACATGTACATATGCATGTGTGCATGTTGGTCGGTAAGTCATTCGTAATGGGGTGGTGTCGGTTGAGCGCCGTTTCGCTTTTATGCTTTGTTTGCTTAAATCACTTTGACGAAATGCTGAGTTGTTGTTGTCTCTTATTTTTATTTTGCGAATGCCCCTTGTTGTTTTTGTTTATGTAAGTGCCATTGTTGTTGTTGGAAAATCTAAAATGATATATTTAGGGCTTGAGTCGTGATTTGAGTATCGGCACAAAGGCGGAATTAAGTTATTCTATACGTTCAATTGAAAAAGTTAATGTTAAATATAATAATCCACTGAGAGCGCTTACTCAATTTGAAGATAAATCACATTATGGGTATTTGTGCTGCGCTCACGTTTGGTAGGCAGCCCGGTAGCGCGACACCAACCTGTGGTATTGTTAACAGTTCAATTTTTTTGGCATAAATCAATAATTATGATTATATGTCTAAAATATATTTTCTTAAGTTCGATGGCTGATTCACAACTAGGCCGTCATATTGAGGGAAAATAGCACACTGGATCTCTTACAATCAATCTTTGGTTAAGAGGATCTTGTGACAGCGCATGAACTAATGGGAGCCCAGCGCTGACCAAGCTCTCGTGAAGCTCAGCTATCCAGTAGCAGAATACACGAGAAGATTCGAACACCGCCCATCCATCCCATTCTACTAACAGCAGGATTAGGGTGCATTTCATTACCAGCTCGTTAGCTTTACAGTTACCTGCTATTCCGCAGTGGTCTGGCATCCACACAAGTTTAATCATAAAATGACACGATGTCATTGATAATTTGAGTTGAGGGAATCCTTAACCATCCTTGAAAGCACTGTTAGTGAGTATAAGGCTAGTATCGCCGTCCTGCCCAGAGTGGATTGGATAGTCACTTCTCTAAAGAAGGCTGCACTCCGGCACAGCAAATCTACCGCCACTTTAATGGCGGCAATGTCGGCTTGAAAAACAGTACAATAGTTAGTAAGTCTACAACCAACCTTCCCTCTGAACTTTCACCCATTCCTAAAGAAGCTCACTGCCCATTTCATCCATCGGCTTCTACCCACCTATACATCCTCGCAGGTGTGTAGGCAGATAAAAAGTTTCGTTTGCTGAATCCGTGTACCAAAAGTTGCCGTATGAAGGCAGAGTGTGCATGGATTTCCGAATGTTCAGACGCATGTTCATTTAAAAACCCAGATTTATTGAATCTGATTGCAACTTTCGTGGCCAAACTCCTTCCGGCGATATTTATGAGTACTATATGCAGAATGCCTCTCGAGCTTCCTTGCAAGTGTTGTCTCTTCTGGGGCCCATCACCACATAAATATCGAACATAATGCGCTTGACTATTATGTCGTAGGTAAATAAAATCATCTCAGTTACTCAGCTACTTCCAACTGCCCAATTAGTCACGGCGCTGAGATACCTTTGCATCAATTCGTATACCAATAACTTGTTTTTGACCATGACTGCTACGTCATCTGCATAAGCAATCACCACAATCTTCAAGATTTTCAGCAGGTCGTTGACGACTACATATTTTGTATTCGTATAATTTCTCCAAATAATGACTTCCAGTTATTTTAGCAAAAACCTGTAAAATTCATTCAGTGGAGGATACTTATTTTAGCGTCGTAGAAAGTTCAATGCAACTCGAAAAATAATAAATTTTTTTCTTCAAAACTTTTTGTTGTATATTCATAAATTTTGAAAACAATTTATGAAATGATTTGTTGATTCCCAAAAACCGATTTTAAGCCTGTTGTGCTCCTTAATTAACAACTCACCAAAAAATGAATAGTAATTTTTAAGTTAAAACGGAGCTTCACTTTGTGCCCTCATTTACACCCCCGACATCGCCCTGAAACACAGCTGCGTATCGACACTGCGACAGCCTGCGATGCCCAGTGTGTGGAAGTAGAGAAAAAACGAAACGTCCTTTATTTTGAAAACAACAGATAGTTATAAAATACGCCGTTCCAAGTCATGTTGGCATCGGTCTTCCTTGTGGGTTCCAGTCAAGCGACATCTTGGTGATGATGTCTGGGGTCTTTCTTAAAGTGTCGTGCATACAGATTGGTGGTTTGTTCAATATGGATTTGGCATTTGTTACTTACTTTGTTACTTATAGTATGAGCCAGGCAGGATGCTGTCGATTAGGGTTTGGAATCTCTGACTAACTCCACGCATGCAGATAATATTCAGCACTATATATGTGTCTTCGGGAGCTTGCTTATACCGGTTGCAGCTACTCAACCACCTTCTTTGCTTTGCTCATTGGACAGTTGACACCCGATTCGGCTTTCATGTCAGCTGTTGTAAAGTTTCCGAGGTGGAAACAGTTTCGTACCGCAAACTTGAACTAGAATGGTTGAGTCAATCCGTAAGAGTTGTTGAGATTCTCTGCTGGGTCTCTAATACCACACGACAATTTCCAAGCACTGTTTTTTTAACAATTTCGATTATATCGTCATTAACATTAATCGATGGACGACTCGCATAAATTTTCGAAGACTTCACAACTTTCACGGAATGCTTTGTGCAGCTCAAATAGTTGGGTTCGTGATAAAGTAGACTTCCCAAAACACTTTTACAACATTTTCAATATATTATATATTTCGGCTATGTCTTCTGGTTTGTCGAAGGTAAGACTGCCGAGATGTTTGTATCTCCGTATTGCAAAGGCTAGACAATGGAGTAGAAAGTGTTTGGATGTTTCCATCTCACCCTCTCTATACAACTTTCACTAAGTATGTAGATCTCCTTCTTTCTAAGCGCAGGGAATGTCCATAGGCCCAGTACTAAAACTCGAAACGTCAATGGAGATCCAACTCGGACCCATTCCGATCTGAGCAGGACAAAGTTGTCACCTCTGACTAGCTCATCGGTTTTGCGGTTGTCAGCGATTCTTCTATGACCAGGCACCCAAACGAGTCTGATAATAAAGTAGCTTGATGCTTTTTCTAGTGAGGATAGATATCTGTCTAGCTTTGATCGCACATATAGCGACATCCATACTTTTATACGTATCAAGGGATAATGCGTATCTATATTCAAATATGACTACTTAGAAAGTTCACTAAGTGCCTCAGAATTGTTACAAGCTTCTACATTCTTTAAAACAACAACTAAGGAGGTTTATGAAGACGAATTACAAGGATGGGATCAAAGAAAATTATATGTAAGCACGTATGGAGGCGTTACTGCTAACTGCTTTGATTTCATACACATGTGAGTGTTTATGTAATCTTACACGTAGTGTTTAAAAAAGCCGTAAAAGTCGATCGCCTGCTTACTTACTTTCTGTGCATAAACTAAGTTAAGTTAAACACTTTAACTAAATGCTGCAATTAAGTAGCACACGTGCCAGACACTCAGCCAACGAGTAATTCAATATCGAGTGAAACCAAGCGCTCAAGTCAGCAAAACACACACACAAACCTGCGTATGTAAATGGCTAAGTAGTTGGTATGTGTATGCCCTCTCAACCCCAATCATTGATGACTACTTCCTTTAGAGTTCCACATATGGCGTGGCTTTGCGTGGCGTTGCAAATAATCGTAATGCGATAATACTGGCAAAAAGAAGCCACTAGCAATTACGACGCGACGCCGCTGAAGATGAGTAGGTCGAGTAAGTAACACGCTTCGCTGGCAACGCTCTGTGGCTAAGCGAAATGCGTTAAACAAGTGCAATTTCTACTTATCATTTGCCATTTGTACCTTAACTTGCCTCCGAACCGAATGTCACGGTCATACTTCCGTTGTGTGTGTTTATATGCGTGGGCGAACATGAACGAACTTACGCAGGTGCTTTTCGTTAGTGGCTAGTAAGTAAGTGAGGTCACCGTACACATACACAGCCACCCATCCGCACACGGAGTGCGGCGCACTCTTAATGAGCCGGCACAAAGGTGAGGCGAAGATGTGCTCTTTGCCTGCTAACAAAAAGACGTTTACGTTAATGAGCACAACAGGCATTTAACCGAAAGAGCTTGCCGTTGCCATAAAAAGGAACACTTTGCCACTTTAGTGTTGCGTAATTAAAAACGTTGGCCATGAAATATTAACCCACCTCTAGATTTTGTACCGAGCACCAGAATTGCGGAATTGCGGATGTATGGTGCACTTGGCAAATGCAAAGTTGGTGGAACAAAAAGAAATGAAAAAGCAATAACGAGAGCAAAAACAAAACTGTCGCACAAAAAAATGTGTAATAAAAGTAAGCAGCTAAAAGCTGCGCATTTACGGAATGCTTAGCCGAGACTCATAAGGATATGTGCGAAACATGTGCTTTTCATGCAATATCATTTACTTGATTCAATTGTTGTTGTACGAGTATTGCGAAATAAAAGTCTGAAAGAAAGTCAGTCAAGATGGGTGCTCACAAGTAAATACTTACATACATATATAAATTGTTATGAGAAGGCATTAGACAAACGTAAAACTTTTATATTCATTAGGGTGAGCCAAAAAAATATATTAACATTTAGGTTTAATGGGTTAAAATGAACACTGAATAAAAGAAATTAAAAATTCACGAAGATTTTTTAGGAATTTTTATACTCTACAACAGGGTTGGAAATAATGCATTAAAAAGACAATTGATGGATAATAAAAATTATTTTCAATACGAAATATCAAAATTTTAAATTTTTAATAAAAAATCAAAATCCTGGTCCCAATTCTTTCTTATTGTTAAATAAAAAATGTTAATCCTAAGTTTATAACTATTATAATTAAAAATAAAAGTCGGCTTTTGAATTTTAAATTATTGCGCGCTTGCGTTCTTCGTATCCTATTATTTTGGTTCAGTTCCGAAGAAGAAAGCTTACTTTTTTTGTTCAGTTTCAGTTACAAATATGTCTGTAAATCTTTCCTTTTAACTCATTCCAGCTTTTGATAAGAAAAATATTATTAAATATGCTATAAATTTTTTTATTCTGATTAAAAATTAATTTTGTTGAACCCAATTTTCGGATTAAATAATTAGATTTCCAATTTTTAATCCGATTTTGTGACTAATTTTTTTAACCCAAATTTTTTAATTTAAAAAATTTGCAATCCACAATGCAAAATTTATCCTAAACAGTTAAAAAATTACATTTAGGTTTGATAAAAAAAGATTATTTACATGTTATTTTTATGGGAAGCATTGAATGCTCACCGAAACCTTTTAATTTAAGCAAGAATTCCTGCCTTGCAGCAATATTTTTTCACAGTGTATAGATTGATGTTAACTTATAAATTCCACATTATTTTATTTATTTTTTTTTTGCTCACCCTAATATACATATTTACATATCCTTTATTTATATATGTATATACACACATAAATAAATTTGACTAAGTTCAAAGTTACTATTGTCTACATTGTTGAGTGCTATAAAAGCCAGCTGGTTCGCCGGCGTCGTTATTGTCCATAATTAATTATATAGAGAATACCGTAAAATTAGGTAATTTTTTCATTGTAACCTGTTGCGTACAGAAACAATTGTGAATCACGATTTTACGCACCTGTTGAGCTTTTGAACAATTAATATTGAGGTTAAAAAACATATCTTCTCTTATGTTGTTGTCTCAGAGTTTAGCCGCTTTTTCAGGTGGCATCACTCGGTCCTTGCGTCACTTGATTTTGCTTGTCTTTATACCCTGAACAGGGTATATTAAGTTTGTCACGATGTTTGTAACACCCAGAAAGAAGCGTCGGAGACCCTATAGAGTATATATATAAATGATCAGTATGTTGAGCTGAGTCGATTTAACCATGTCCGTCTGTCTGTCTGTCCGTCCGTGCGTCCGTCCGTCCGTCCGTTTGTATATATACGAACTAGTCCCTCAGTTTTTAAGATATCCTTTTGAAATTTTGCAAACGTCATTTTCTCTTCAAGAAGCTGCTCATTTTTCGGAACGGCCGATATCGGACCACTATAACATATAGCTGCCATATAAACTGAATGATCGAAATCAAGTCCTTTTATGGAAAACTTTCACATTTGACAATGTATCTTCACCAAATTTGGTACAGATTATTTTCTAAGGCAACAATGTAATCTCCGAAGAAATTGCACAGATCGGTTAACTATAGCATATAGCTACCATACAAACTGAACGATCGGAATCAAGTTCTTGTATGGAAAACTTTCACATTTGACAATGTATCTTCATCATATTTGGTATAGATTATTTTCTAAGGTAATAATGTAATCTCCGAAGAAATTGTTCAGATCGGATTACAATAGCATATAGCTTCCATTCAAACTGAACACATAGTTACTAAAAGAAATGCACTTGTGAAGGGTATATTAGCTTCGGTGCAGCCGAAGTTAACGTTTTTTTCTTATTTTTCTATACACAAAGAGAGTAGCTATTTTCAAGCCAAGCTGTGTTAAGTTAACAAATCCTTTCTTGCTTACAAAAAGCTTTTAAACCAGTTTTCCGGTTATTGATTTCAATTCCCCAATGAACTCTTCAGATTGTTGATAAGCGCTCAAGGTAAGTATATTTTTAATTATCAATAATTACCAGACATGATTGCATATTTCGCGTTACCACTATTCGAGAGTTAAAACATCTGTTAGATGATAGTGTTAGTTGAACTTATACATATAAGATCTTTTTATATACATTATCTTAGCTTGCTATGCTTGAGCTCTACTGCTCTTCCCATGTTTTAAGGAATCGAAGTTAACTGTTGTATAAAAATTGCGCAGAAAAGTTCATACATAGTAGTTTAAAGGAGGGCATTTTTCTGCAAACTTGATTTCATTTTTCATAACAGTTGCTATACATATATTGCGGTTCAGTGATCTACTGTTTCGCTAACATTTTTGTACAACGATTGGTTTTTTTCTTCAAAATAGCCCACAGTATCGATGGTTACCCGTTTAGCTTCGCTACACTTCTGTGCTTTGAGCATTTTCTTGAGGTTTTGGACTAGGAAGTCCAAAGGAAGGAAAATTCGAAGAATTCTAAAATATTCGTCATCATTTCCCAAGCCAAAATAATTCAAATATTTATAAAACACGTACGCGATATGATTCACTGATATTTTCAGAGTAGTATTAGCAATCTTGACAGACCTCAGGTGCCAAAATCATTTTGTGGAGCTTTTCGAAGACACTTACTAGGTTTATTGCCCGTGCGAGGTTTAACAAACACTTATTAAAGGTTGTTTCGCCTCGCGTAGTATTTTAAGGAAATTGGTATGCTATTCAACTTTTCAGTTAAACAGGGTGGCCGTAAACTGATTTATTTTATGCTGCTGTTAAATTTAATTGTCTGCTTCTTTAATACTTGACTTTATATACATGTACAGACAAATGAACAGACGGACATGGCTAAATAGACTCAGCTCATCATGCTGATTATTTATGTATATACATATACATATATAAATATTTAATTTCCATATCCAATTTTTCGAAATTTTCTGTAAAAAGCAAAATATTTCAATCGCCTAGAAATAAAAATGAAATTTATCAGTCGTTCATTTCTACAGCAAAAAAAAATGTTATTGTTTTGCGCTATTTGTAAACGATTATACGCAAGGGATCATGTTTGAAAGGTTTAATCAATATCCTAATACACTCACCATTTTAGACTCAGTTTAATGGTTGCACAATCAAATAATAGACCGTACGAATTCCTTCAAAAATACCTTTCTAACAATCTGTTGCATCCACTTAAGCCACTTTCAAAAACAATTTCTGCCTTACATAGATATTCAAATCTATGAGCAAGTGTATACATACTTATTATATACATATATCTTACACATTTATCCACGCATTTGTAGTTCTTCAAAAAACATCCCTCCGTCAGTTGGTCTGACTGAAGTTGACTTCCATAGTTTGTTTAATACTTGAACATTACCGTGAAAACCAGCCGTTTGTGTTACGCATGTTGATACCGACCATCCGGAAAAAGGCACGAAGGTAAATGGTGAATTCCACACCTTATTGAATATGAAATACAAAGTGAATCACCGGTGGGAATAGGACCGAACGCTCATAAAACTTCTACCCTGTCAAGGAAGGTTAAAGTCGTGTGGTTTTGGTTTGTAGCACACGATGTACATACTACTTGAATGTGTGTGACATTAAGGTGCCTCAAAATTTTACAAGTTCTATGAAATTACTTTTAGATTTTGAGTGAATAAAAGGTTGTTTTTGAATTTACTTAGATAATTAAAATTGATGTTACATTTAAGTGGAACGTATATTCGTATCATAATTAGATACTACAGTATCCAGTTCAATTGATATTTTTTATTTATTGCCTCCAACAGTTCAAAAACTAGACACCTGATAATATGCATTGTTTTCTTTTTATCTACATAGTATATCTTAACAAAGTATCTGAGTATCATATTGAAAGTCTTTACAACACTCATTTACTCTAAGTATGGTTGTTATAAATTTTAATCAATTGTATCTTAACTTTATGATATCTTGGGTGATTTCGCTTGTTCAAAGTCGAGTTAGGTTAATACCGATTAATTTTATTACTACACTATGACACTTGGATTGCTGTAAACAGTACTTTGTGAGGGCAGACAATTTATTTCAATTATAACTCATCATCAATCTAAAACATTTTATTTTCATTTCCCATAGATCACCTGTTGTTTTAGCTTAGCAGTCAAGAAGGAAGTTGCGATAGAGCCTGATTCAACTGCTATGAAACATTTACGTTCTTTAAAAATACATCCAACACATATTTGAAATAAAATAAAGATATCTGAACGAAGCTTTGTAAACAGACAGATTATTTACTAAAACAAACTTAGACATAAACATACTATACCGATATACCGGAACTAAGTAAACTGCTTTGCATCTTTTAGGAAGTGAGTTTTGAAGTTACAAATATTATATAACGAAAAAATATTTATGAAGCTGGTTATCGTGGTGATTTGACTCATTGATTTAACAGCTTAACATATTTTATTCAAAAATTGTTTTTTGGTATGTATCTAGTTATGGATTGAAAGCCATTCAGAAACTCCACAGTCTTCTTTTAAACTCCTCCAGAAACTCCGCTGAATTCCAGTTATCTCGAAAACAAGTATTTTTAGTTGGAAACGACTCATATTTGAATTATATATGTAAGGTGGCAACGCCGGCCAAAAGAGGACAGTCTGGCAGGAAGAGATGAGGAAGAGAATACGCGAAGAGTCAGTCAGCAGCAGCGTCGGACGTATTTAGTTTTGTGAGAGCTGAACTAGAAGTTTTGTATAATTAATCTCATTTTTGTAATTAATCTCATTTTGTGTTAATAAACTTTGGTCTAATTGTAAGAATTTTTCTTTAACCAAATTTTTTTTCTAGTTGGCGTCAACGTTGATATTAAATTTTTTGTGAACCATACAAAATTTTTAAAATTTGTAATTTTTTACTCTGACTAATATAATATACTCCATTTACTACTAGGAAAATACTTTGTACCCATAACTACCATATACTTGTATGTTACAATACACATGTAAATAAATATATACACAGTTCACCGCCATAACCAGAAGAGGAGAGTACACAGCCAGACAATCCGTCATTTGTTGCAATGGTCAAAATAGAGGAGGCGTCTAACGAGGATAGTGGGAGTACATTGGTGGTTGTTTTGGGCCAGAATTCAATGAGCTCCATTGAAATTGTATTGCAATGCGTCGTAAAGGCTCGCGTTGATGGCACAAAATACAGCATGGCAAAAAAAAACTATGAATGGGGCGCTACCGAAAGAACCATCTGTTGGAGGAGTTGTGTGGCCATAAACCCTTAAGGGGTGAATTTCTATGAACTGAAAGCCATTTAACATAGCGAGTGAAAAATGTGAAATGCAAAACTTTTACAGATAAAGCCGACAGCTTATTGCATGCAACGCATACCTATAAGCTGACTCTAACGTAAGTATTGTTGCGTGTGTATATTTTTATGAAACAACTAAGGAATGACTATGTTCGGATGTAACCGAACATTTCATACACTTGCAATTTGCCAGGACCAAAGCCAGGGAAATACCTTAAAGTGCAAAACCTCAACCAGAGGATCGGAATCGTAGACTAATTTCACAATTTAACATACATCTTCTTCTTAATTGGCGTAGACACCGCTAACGCGATTATAGCCGAGTTAACAACAGTGCGCCAGTCGTTTCTTCTTTTCGCTACGTGGCGCCAATTGGATATTCCAAGCGAAGCCAGGTCCTTCTCCACTTGGTCCTTCCAACGGAGTGGAGGTCTTCCTCTTCCTCTGCTTCCCCCGGCGGGTACTGCGTCGAATACTTTCAGAGCTGGAGTGTTTTCGTCCATCCGGACAACATGACCTAGCCAGCGTAGCCGCTGTCTTTTAATTCGCTGAACTATGTCGATGGCTAACGCGCAAAGGACCATAAATCTTTCGCAGAACTTTTCTCTCGAAAACTCGCAACGTCGACTCATCCGTTGTTGACATCGTCCAAGACTCTGCACCATATAACAGGACGGGAATTATGAGTGACTTATAGAGTTTGGTTTTTGTTTGTCAAAAGAGGACTTTACTTTTCAATTGCCTACTCAGTCCGAAGTAGCACCTGTTGGCAAGAGCAATCCTGCGTTGGATTTCCAGGCTGACATTGTTGGTGGTGTTAATACTGGTTCCTAAATAGACGAAATTATCTACAACTTCAAAGTTATAACTGTCAACGGTGACGTGAGTGCCAAGTCGAGTGCGACGACTGTTTGTTTGATGACAGGAGATATTTCGTCTTGCCGTCGTTCACTGCCAGACCCATTTGTTTTGCTTCCTTGTCCAGTCTGGCGAAAGCAGAACTAACGGCGCGGGTGTTAAGGCCGATGATATCAATATCATCCGCATACGGCAGCAGCTGTACACTCTTATAGAAGATGGTACCTTCTATATTTAGTTCTGCAGCTCGAACTATTTTTTCCAGAAGCAGGTTGAAAAAGTCGCACGATAGGGAATCGCCTTGTCTGAAACCTCGTTTGGTATCGAACGGTTCGGAGAGGTCCTTCCCGAACACCAAAAGCTCCGTCAGAATCGGGAAGGACCTCTAAAAATAAAAAAAAAATTTAACATACATATTTAGTTATTTTTAATGAAAGTTTGAAGATCTTCTATTAGGTATATAGGAGATAGTATTGACTCGATTTTATATATTTTTTCCAATAAAAAAAATGTTCCAAAGGTTTCATCAAGGTTGCTCACATATCTACAATCATTTGGAGTAAGGTCAGCCGAGCGTCCCAAAATCTTGATATTGAGCTTTCGCCCAATTTTATCTACTTTAGGCACTAAGATACGCTGTTATGAGTCAAACACGCTCTCAAAATTTTATTACATAAGATAACTAAAATATTGACTGAAATATGTGGTATAAAGTCACCCGGAAGCTCTTTACATTAAGTATATGGGAACTTAGTATTGACTCGATTTAACCTATTCTCGGACATACCATTGTCAAGAAAGGATTATCCCTAAGTTTCAATTGTATATCTACCACATTTACCGATATTTGCAGTAAAAAGTCAACTATAGATACTGGTGTCGGTACGTAAGAGCTTGGACATTTTTTTTGTATTTTGATAGTTTTTGTTCATAAAATGGCGTACTCTAATGACATTATTCGTCCAAAGTTTTATCTCGTTATATTAATTTCTTCTTGATTTGTACACTCGATAGTGAAAGAATCAGATGGAATTTAAAATTGTGTTATATGGTAAGTTGACGTGCTTGTACTCCGATTTCGATCATTTTCACACTGTAATATAAAAATATTACAGGAATGTCAAGTACCAAGTTTGGCTGAAATCGGTCAGGTGGGTCTTGAGATATGTAGTTCCACCTAAAAGTGGGCGGTTTACACCGGTTCCTTTAAATTTACCGTTATGTGGAGAATGAGCAGGTTTATCATCCGATTTCATCAGTAGGAGTTCTTATAATATATAGTTTAGGTAAATTTGGCTGTTGTAGCTTTAGTGGTTTAGGAGATATGGACATTAAACTTATTAGAAGGTGGGAACTTTTTAAAATTTTTTTGGCCACACGCAAAAATTACCTAGGCCAAGTTAGAATTGTATATCCTAATTTAGTGTTTAGTGATGGTACTTTATACAGACGTTTTCGGTTAATGGCGTTTTGTGGGCGTGGCAGTGGTTCGATTACCCCCATCTATGAACTCGTTCTCTTTCGGTTTGCCAAGGAACATGCATACCAAGTTTCATCATAATATCTCAATTTTCACTCAGATTACAGCTTGCACGGACAGACAAATAGACAGTTATCTGGATTTCAATTTGTCTTGTCATACAACAGTTAGGTGAACAAACCTTTATACTATCGAGCAACATGTTGCAAGAGTATAAAAATGAAATTTATTCTAGAGCGGTACTCTATTTAGACGGGGCTTCATTTCAGTATATTTTTATCAGCTATCTGATTAAGTTTACATATTTACTAGTGAGTATTCATTCAATACACTTACATTGTCATTATGTTTAGAAATCATCAGCTTATGAGTACATACATATGTATGTATGCAGAATTTTTGATTCTTAGGTTCATAATTATGTGATATTCAGAGAGTAGTCCATTTAAGGTTTATGGTATTTGTGTAAAAATATTTTCTTGTGGCGTATAGGTTGATCTGAGTTATCTATAACTCATCAAGTAAATACGCCAGAAGAATTAAATTTCACATTCGAAATGGCACAGAAGAGCATCACACCTAATATTATCCTGAGATTCCTACGTTACTATGTGAAAATGGGCAAAACCGGACTCCAACTACGCCTGCTTCCCATATAACACAATTTTAAGTTTCATCTGATTCTATCACTTTCCAGTATATAACACATGCCACAGTGAATATACCGGCAAAAAACTTTGCACTTAGAGTGCCTTTAAAGTTTGCCTTCTCATGCCTAAAAATTTTCAAAACTGGACTATAACTGATGATGAGCTGTTGACGACAGTAAGCACGGCTTACTTTTTACTAAAAATATCGGTCAATTTGTGAAATATATCATTGAAACTGGGAGAGAATAGTATGCCTGTCGGTCCGAATTGGAGCGAATTGGCTCAATACTTCCCTTAGTCATCATCTAACTAACGTAAATTCAGTTGACTGGGTTATCTTAATGAAAATCAGACATAATATTTTTCTAATAACAGTGTATCTTTGTGCCAATTGTGATTAGATAAAATCGAGTGAGAATTCGTCCTGGCTCCATATAACCAATATAAGGATTCTCAAATCAAAATGAATTCTTCGGTTGGCTTTATACTTAATAACAGGTTGTCAAAAAAGTCTTGCGATATTTTCGCTAGTTGGCGCTGAAAGCGCGTAGTTCTATTCGTCGCATCGGGTCATGCTATACCTTTTTGGAAAGCTCATTTCACGCGTTAACACGTGTTTGATTGATTTTCGTTTCTTTTAAGTCGTTTGTGAGTTATAGCGTCGCAAACATGGAGCAAAATAAAAAGAAAATACGGCATATTTTACAGTACTACTACGATAAAGGCAAAAATGCATCTCAAGCCGCCAATAAAATTTGTGCAGTTTATGGACCCGATACAGTTTCCATTTCCACCGCACAACGACGGTTTCAACGTTTTCGTTCTGGTGTAGAGGTGGTCGAAGATGCGCCACGCTCCGGAAGGCCTGTCTTCGAAAATTGCGATAAAATCGCTGAATTGGTCGAAAGAGACCGGCATAGTAGCAGTCGTAGCATCGGTCAAGAGCTGGGTATGAGTCATCAAAAATTCATTTCAATTTCAATAAAAAAAAAATTCAATAAAAATACCGCAAGATTTTTTTGACAACCCATTATATTGAAAAATATGTGGAGGTATCTTAGTGAAATTCGGAGAGCAGCTTTTTTGGTAATATTACCCGTTACTCTCAGACGTACATATACATACCTAATACAAGAATTTTAAACTTTCGGTTGGCTTTATACCCTTTAGATAGGTCAATATGAACATGTTAGGAAAATAATGTTAAAATATAATACTGGATACACTACAGCTTGATGCCAAAAATGTGTGAAATCGATACAGGAATTATTTTGAACATATATCTGTAAGTAGGCTAAAATATAAGTACATTTACCGAAACATGATTCAGAGGACATGTAACAGAAATGTGAAAACTAAACTAATATATGACTATTTTGTCGAATACTCGGTGTTGCAGCGGAGTGTCGTCACATACTTTAAAACTTCATCAAATTATTTAGTGTCAGCTGATTTAGACACATAATTACATTCGCCACTCATCACAATATTTGTATCATCACTTTCAATAACCTCACCAGCGTTGTCTCGAGGCAGATGATTCGAACAGTAAATAAAAATCCTTAAAATAATATTTAGAAACGAGTTTATGTCATTTTAATTGTTGTCTATGTACAAATTAATATGTTGGCATGGTTAACTTTTTCTAGACAAATTATTTGCGACATTATTTGAATAGTTGGAAAGCGTATTTTTTATTTCATATGCCACACTTTCTAATCGTAAAAGGGCCACAATTGCAAACACTAAGGAATAAAAAAACTTTGAAGTATTCATTGTTTTCATATAAAAGTTTATAGATTTGGTACGTCTGTATGTATTTATGTATGAATATATGTATGTAAATAAATCGTTTACATGGCTTGGTATCTACCGCATTTTTATGGTTACACTAAAAGTATTTTTTTTTTGTTTTGCTGCTTTTTGTGTTTTTACGTTTTTTGCAAAGGATGTGAAAGTTATCCTTTTGAATTCATCTCTGACTTCAAAAGTTTATTGTAATCGTTATGAGAATCTCATTCAGAGGGTGACTGGTCGACTTGTCAATGGTATTCGGTAAATGTATGTGTATGTATATGTATGCTACAACTACCTACAAACATATCCTTTTTGTTAGCGACTGCTATTGTTCGGACTATTGTAAACCTTATTGGTGCATGAGGAGGTGTAGGAGGAGGCTCAAAGGTTTACACAAAAACAGCAAATACGTAAATACAGGTACATAAATATGTATGTATACAGTTATACCCTTCAAGAATTGTGATATTTTTCAAATTTTCGTAACACAAAAATACATATTTCACCTTTAGCATGAGCTACTCCATTTCAAGTAAGGAATTGGATTTTGCATCTGTTAAGAGTGAACTTAGCATCCAGGTGTTCGGAGAATTTAAAGGATTTATTTGTAATTAACTCAATCAGCGAACCTTCTACCCTCTATAACAAATGATTGCCTGACCTTTCTGTTCTGGCATTGGTCTTAAGACTTTCATATTCCAGAAAGTTGTTTAATCATTTCAGATATATGTATGTATGTATGTACATATATACATATGTATGGAATAGGGACCTATTTTGGAATTCATGAATGATTCATTCGGATCTTCACAAACCGATACCCATTAAAAGGTATTTTAAAATTTTGCAGTTTCATAGATTCTAGAAAGAGCCCAAGCTTTTGACAACAAATTTTGCTATTACTGCAATACTGAAGAATCATACTTTCATCATTTGCGGTCCATGTTCTGCATTCTGCTGACTCCATTTTACCAAGCTTCTGAAAGTATAATCCCTGGTGTAACTTCACTGTGTATGATAACAATTCACCACTTTCGAAAAGTAGAAGCCCTTTGCCATAGTCTGTATAGAAATGTGGAGAACAGTTTGTCCGAGCCCGTTGCTGTATTTATTTCAAAAAATATGTCCCTCACTATGTATTTATTTAAATTTTGTAAATACAGTAGAGGCCCGCTAATCCCGATCAATTAAAACCGGCCCCTATCCGGATTATAAGGAAATCCGGATTACCAAAGACATATCAGAACTATGCATTATGAAAAAATATTTATAAATTTCTGTTTGTTTATTATAACAAATAATACACATGTTCCAATAAAACAAAAAAAACTTAAACCAATAAAGCATAAAAGCGAATGTAATGAATAATAAACATGTGATCCGGATTAGAGAATACGGATAGAGACTGTCGGTCCGGATTACAAGGGACATAATAGAAACTTTGAGTTTTTTAACCCTGTCCGGATTACAGTGGAATCCGGATTAGGCCATGTCCGGATTAGCGGGCCTCTACTGTACCAGGCGTAAAAATTAAGATTCATATATGGTAGTTTTACACATTAATTTTCGAATATCAATGAGAACTCTTTAAAGTCATTCGGTGTTCCGTGAAAAGGTTCTTTGAAATGTATGTAGATATGTTGCCGGCTTATATTACAGGTAGATGGAGACTAGATTTGCTTTTACAACGTTTTGTCGAAGTTAGAACGCTACCTGGTATTTTTCACATTTTTTTACCCTGAAGAGGGCAAGTTTTCCACGAAGTTTTCAACACTCGGTAGAAACGTCTGCTATAAGAAATACTCTTGTGAAAGGTGTTAAGCATCGGTGCAGCCGGAGTTAACGTTTTTTCTTGTTTTGGCTCTCTTGGAGTACTTTTCACAACAAAACAGCTCAAAACCTTTTGTACGCTGCTTTACGCAATGTGTTTTGGGTATAAATCAGAAGCCATTTTTATTTTACACACAAAAGCTATAATTTTTCGCAACTAGGCCGAAATGGCAAAAATATACTTGGAATGCTTCACAGCTTAAAATCCCCAACAGAAAATGTGTATGACGCTTAATACTGTGCAGACTAGCAAATACACAGTCACCCAGCATATAAGTACACAAGCAAATCTACGTGTACATCTGTGCGCAAATACATACATACATTCACATTCTATTCAAATGCCAGTCAGTTAGACCGCCCCCACAATCGTTCCGTCAAAGTTAAACCAAGGATTTCACATGGCAAATATATATAAAAGAGTCATAATCAATGTTTTTCCTTTGAATTCATTTCATTTCTTGCGTCAATTTTTGTGGATTCTTTTAATTTCAACAGTAGAGAGCAGAGACTGTTAGTAATTTTTAGCTTCGACTGGCAACTGTACGCTTGAGTTCGCATTTACATTTGTTTAGCGCACCAACCATGCGTTGCCGTTTGCTTTGTCTCCAGTGCTTATTTTTTCCGCTTCTACGAGTGAAAGGTTTCCTTGCTTAATATCAGCTTCCACGTACTTAAATTCTAGGAATAAAAACACAAACTTTCAATATATTTGTATATGTAGGTATAATAGAGCGTGATGATTTATAGGGAACCGAAAATTCGGAAAATCGCGTCTGCGGGAAATGTTCTAAGGATCATTGTGAACAACTTTGCCTAATTGGTATAAACTCGTTTTAATTGAAGGCATTGCAACGGCAAAAAATCTGAATAATCGGTTTATAGGAGATATATGTCATAGTTGTGCGATTTTCTTCATTTTCACTGTCTTTGTTAAGTATGAATTAGAGAGAAGTTCTACAAAATTACGCTCTTAGCTTTTAATTAAAGGCAGTTAACCGGGTAATAAAATAACTGAATAATCTGGGAAATATATGACATAATTGTAGATTCCGACAAATGATGAATAGAATTTCAAACTGGATGTATACATATATTAAATTTCATTCGGGTCTCTCAAAAACTGACGAAGTACTTTTGATAATCCCGAAAAATTAAACTTCACCTAAAAAAAGTCCGGTCCGGTTTTGGACCCACAATGGTCCGTAAATTATTTCCCGTATATGAGATTTTACAATAAAAAATCGACCTGCTCTAATTTACACATATATACGATATATATGTTTGTAAGTTGATATGTCTGTTGTATGCTTGCATATTATTCATAGACAATGACTTGACTTCCTTCATTAACATCTTGACAAGCAGATGTAGTAAACATCCTTCCTTTTGCTTCCATATTCGTAATATTTGTTGTTTAAGAATGTTAAATGTTCTAAGCAAATTTATTTATTTTTCGAGATATGATTTATGCTATGACTAGACCACTAAATTTAAGTTTTAACTAAGTACTTCCACCTTTGCATAACCCAGAATTGTCAGTCTTATTAGCAAATCGATTTTTTATTTTTTTATTTTCAAAGTTAACTAGTCAAGAATATGTGTACAAGAGGATTTTTCAAAATTCAAATTATTTTCGGAGATATAGGCATTTTTTTGACCCGGCATCCAAACTGGTTCGGCCGGAACTAATCGAACAAAAGACTTTACGCCAAACTTTAAACGCGTTTTTCTCAAAACTGACTTTTTCGGAACGATACCCACGATTTCTCAGGTTCTACTTTACCGATTTACTTGAAATTTTTATAGAGTCTTCTTTATAGGCTTGTCTATGCTTGGAACTAGCCCCATCCCAAATTTTTATTTTTATTATTTAAAAAAAAAAATCGAAATAGTCAGAAAAAGTGATCCAAAAAACTTTTTTTTCAGGCAGTCGCCATTTAGTGAAAAATTTGTTTCCCACTTTTCCGTAGTTCCGTCCATTGCGACATTATTTTAGATTAATAATCTTTTTTTTTTGGTTTCAGATAACTAGGAGGGTTGAAATCATGGGTATGGTCACGTGGAAATTTTTAGAGACCCCCTACTTCGTCAGCTCATAAATTTGAAATTTTTGAAATTTTTTACTTTTTTTTAGTTTTTAATTTTTTTCTGTACTCCTCTAAAATTATCAAATAACTGATAAAAAAAAATGGATAGTAAAAATAATAATTGCCTTTTTTTACGACACTTTAAAAATTACCTGAAATTCATGCTTCTAGACCAGAATACCCCCATAAAAGATGGAAATATCAATTATTAAACTTTCTATAATGCTCAATAAGCAATCAGCATCCCAATTTATTAGACATTTCTGATAGTTTGTTGATACTGTATTTACTTTTAAATATTGCAAATACTCGAAAGTTTTTTGATTACAAATTTGGTACAACTATGATTTCGTCTCGTCTATCTTGTCTAACAGATATTGATATCAATACCTTTACGAATATCGATGGCGAGAGGATCCTTGAAGAGCTTGAGGTCCAGTCAAACCTCAAGCATGTACATACATAATTCCCAGTATTTTTTGCAACAGAATTATTGGGGCGGAGCGGGGAGCCTGCTTTAGAAGCTTCAAAAAATCGATTTTTTTTTGCTTATATCTTTTTAAAAATTATCTAAGAATATGTCCCAAAGTTACAGATGGGAATTTGAAAGATTGTCGAAGCTAGAGGGGAGATAGTGGCCGAGCATTTAGCAGGTATATGAGCGTTTCGGCAGAAAGCGAAAACTTTGACGCGCGATTTCTCGATTTCTCGGTTTCTCATTTTTACGATTTTTCTTAATTGGCGAGCAGGATAGAAAAAAACTAAACCTCGGATGGCATTGGGGCAAAGTTTATTATCTTTAACATTAAATTATCTTTTATTTAAACTAAAAAAAAACTAAACTAAAGTTTGAACATATTTTAAACAACACAAAGTAAAAATTTTTTGGTCAAAAACAACTTTTTTCCAATTTTTTGAAAATTGTATAATTTTACACTTCTTTTTGGAATTTTCTTAGTTTAACCAGAAGATAAGTTTTAACCAATATGAATCTCTTTGAATTTTTGGTTTCAGAGAGAAATTGTGACCTGCATCCTGCCTGCCGTCCGGCAAATGCAAAATGCATTGGACAATTGTTTCCCAAAGGCAGAATATAAAAGATATAAACCCAAGAAATTTCGCTTTAATCAATTATTTCTTTCCCTCCCAAAACAATATCTTCAAAAAATCGATTTTTTGAAGCCTCTAAGCAGGTTCCCTCCTTAAGCGCACATGGAAAGTTAATATGGGAACCCGTCACGGAGGCGAAGGGACATTTTAAAGGAATTCAATCAAAAGGTACTTTAATATTGCAATTGGGCGGATAAAAGTTGTTTAGCCATGAATAGAGATGTTCTCGTTTGCTTATACTGCGGTAGAGCGGCGATGTAGAAGAGATGAGGTCTCTCTTCAATATTGCTGTTCTGGTTCTATGAAAACTTAGATGAGCCAATAATTTTTTATGGGTTTGATGTCTGGTTGCCACTCGCGTTAAGTGTACCAGTGGGACACTTAAAAATTTTTTTATTTGCTTTTTCGATAGCTTATATTTCCATAAATATCCTGTGAAATCGGGAAGGTCGTAACTTGAATAGTTGGTGAAACTTTAAACGCGTTTTTTCTCGAAACGACATTTTTCAAAATTGCTGGCGTCATAACTCAACGAGAAATTAACCGATCGACTTCAAATTACAACTGAGTATTTTTGAATACATTTTCTATACAATGACCTACGATCTTTTTGTTGGTTGAAAATTGTCAATTTGGCATTAAAAAAACGACCATTTTTTACCTAAAAAAAACGTTTTTTGTTTTTTAAATTACGCCATTTTGTTAATTTTTGATAGTTTTCAAAGATCGTAGGTCATTGTATAGCAAATATCCTTAAGTTTAATAAACTTAAAAGTTTTTTTGTTTCAGCTACTCATTCGGCCAGAATCACGCCAGCAGTTGGGGCAATTTTTTTTGGCACCTCTGAAGACAGCCCATAACTCCGTTATTTTTGAACATTATTGTCAAACAAAAATCTTAAAATATAGCTGAAAATATACCTTATTACGTTCAAAGAAGTTCGAACTATTCAATTGCGTACTTTATCTTAAAAAAAATTCACGAAAATCCCCTAATTTTTCATGCGTTACATTGGTATAGCCCCTTGAGCAACTGGAACGTGTTCAAATGTTGATAATCGACGGCAATTGTAGTGACTAAGGACAAAACCAAAAATAACACCAATATATACATATGTATATCATATATGGCATGTGATTTACGGCGAAGACCATTAAGCTATTCTGTAATGCTAATTGCCGAAGTAGTATGCAGGAAGGTGGGTTGGAATCTTTAGATCTGTACTTTCTCCTCTACTGTCCAGCTTTTGCCAGGCTGAGGTTGAAGGATTTTGATAGATATACCTTAGGTGAGCCCAGGAATAGGCTGGTATTAAATACTATAATATCAGCCGCCTTAAGGAATTTGTGGTAGGCTCAAAGCACCTGGGAGTCTCGTGATCGAGTTCTAAGAGTTTTGGAAATCACAAAATATCAGCGTTCACAGATGTCTAGGTGGGATTCTTCGCAACCTTTAATGCGAGGATCATCCTACGACTAACCTAAACTAATAGCTAAGTATATGAGAATATGAAAAAAAAAATATGTAGCAAGCCTGAAATACTTAAGAAAGATATCCGGCCTTACTATATTCATATTTTTGATTTAGTTTTTTCTCTTGTAGGATTCTTAAGTTTTTCACTCCAGTTATTGAACCATCTGTATCTTACCCAGCGTTATTTGCCACAGCACTCCTTAAAAATTCTCAACTAGCAGGTTATTTGTATCACTTAATTGTATCTTCAGATACAATATTTTTATCGTAATTGTTATTTATTACTTAGACAAATTATGTTGTTAAAATATTGACGAAATTATTAACACCCTTTGTACGAATAATTAGCCGAGCTTATTTCACCCAACTCATGTCGACTTCCTAAACGTTTCGTAACCACAGGAAATTCTTCGACGTCCAATGTTAAGAATGCGACAGCATTTTCGCACTCAATTACTTACATTATCGCTAACAACCGGATTTGTCGTTCCATTAAATTTTTTATATGCATTTCCGTATAGGGGATTAAATAGTCATAGCTGTAACCGTTTTGTCCATTTACCACGTCTACTACGTAAAGTGAGTTCAAAATATAAATTTCAGGAGTAACTAATACTCGTACGGCTATGTGGAATTGTCAGGCTCAGTGGGGGTAGTTTTCAACCCTCCTCACAATGGGAGATAATAAAAAACAATTTGCCACTCTGTGACAATTCGTAGAACTAGCGTTGCAAAGTTAAGCAGCTAATGGTACCCTATTGTTTTGTAAACTCTTTGTGCTGGCCGTAGAGGGCGCGTCTCTAGGTTTTGCAACATATGGCCAAGTGATATAAAATCATATACTTGAGTGCACCTTTGGGGCTTGTGAGCAGATGCTACTCGGCCAAGAGGGTTCAGCAGTGATTGTGAAGATTTGCAAAGATTAAATATTGGTATGCACTAAATACTGGTTTTTGTGGGAGGGCATATACTGAAAGTTTTAGTTACTAATAACTAAGTTACTTTGAACTTAATATCTTTTTTAAACAATGAATAACATAACAGAAATGTTTTAAATAAAACATACATGTACACAGAATTTTTTTTGGCATATTCTAATATCGATTGTACTTCAGCCACCAATTAAGGACTATGTACGTTACACGCTGGGATTGTGCCCATTGTATATAGGGTCCAATATCAGCGGTTCCGACAAATGAGCAGCTTGTTGGAGAGAAAAGAACGTGTGCAAAATTTTAGATCGATATCTCAAAAACTGGTTCGCGTGTATAAAGACAGCCGGGTATGGCTAAATCGACTCAGCTCGTCACGCTCTTCATTTATACTTGTATATACAGAGTGGCGCAAAAGTCAGGAGATGATCAGAAGATGCTATAAATTTTGCAATGGACCTCTAACGTCAGTTCTTTTTATACTCTCGCAACAAAGTTGCTAAGGAGAGTATTATAGTTTTGTTCACCGTTAGGTTGTTTGTAAGTCCTAAAACTAAAAGTGTCAGATATAGGGTTATATATACCAAAGTGATCAGAGTGACGAGTAGAGTTGAAATCCGGATGTCTTTCTGTCCGTCCGTCCGTCTGTCCGTCCGTCCGTGCAAGCTGTAACTTGAGTAAAAATTGAGATATCATGATGAAACTTGGTACACGTATTTCTTGGCTCCATAAGAAGATTAAGTTCGAAGATGCCACGCCCACAAAATGGCGAAAACCAAAAACCTATAAAGTGTCATTAATAAGCCATAAATAAAGATATTAAAGTGAAATTTGGCACAAAGGATCGCATTGGGGAGGGGCATATTTGGACGTAATTTTTTTGGAAAAGTGGGCGTGGCCCCGCCCCCTACTAAGTTTTTTTGTACATACATATGGCTATGTCAACCAAACTCCATAGAGTGGTTTCCTTCAGGCATTTTCCATATACAGTTCAAAAATGGAAGAAATCGGATAATAACCACGCCCACCTCCCATACAAAGGTTATGTTGAAAATCGCTAAAAGTGCGTTAACCGACTAACAAAAAACGTCAGAAACACTAAATTTTACGGAAGAAATGACAGAAGGAAGCTGCACCCAGGCTTTTTTTTAATTTAAAATGGGCGTGGCGTCGCCCACTTATGGACCAAAAACCATATCTCAGGAATTACTGGACCGATTTCAATGAAATTCAGCATATAATATTTTCCTAATATCCTGATGACATGTACGAAATATGGGTGAAATCGGTTCACAACCACGCCTTCTTCCAATATAACGCTATTTTGAATTCCATCTGATGCCTTCTCTGTATAATACATACGAGTATATACATACATTAGGAACCAATGATGATAGCGGAATAAAACTTTACAAAAATACGGTATTTGAAAAATATGTAAATGACGTATAATGAAATCTCGATTATCACTTTATCATGCGAGAGTATAAAATGTTCGGTGACACCCGTACTTAGGCCTGCCTTACTTGGTTGACATTTGTGTAGTAAATACATGCGAAATACACGTAAATAAAAAATGGTACGCTACACTGCGTGCCAAAACCGATATGCTGACGAATGCATTTCCCGGGCGCCTAATCTCCCGTTTTGGCGATTAGCACTGGCCAGCAAGATCGCCTGATTTGACCGCTCCAGACTTCTTTTTGTGGGGCTGTTTGAAGTCGCGGGTTTATGTCAACAAGCCTCAGACTCTTGCAGCTCTTAAAGAGAATATCCGTCAAGAATGTGAGGACCTATCGCCGGAAGTTCTGGCCAAAGTGATTGAATAAGCCATAAAAAGGGCTCAAATGACAATCAACTGTGGCGGAGGCCATTTACAAGATGTCATATTCTCGACTTGATGTAAAAAAGTTTAAAAAACCAAATAAAAATAATCCAAAAGCAGACTCAAAGTTTTTCAGTTTTTAAAAAAGTTTTTCATTTTCCAAAAAACATCGGAAGGTAATTTTTGCGCCACCTGTTATATTTTAAAGGGTTTCCGACGTTTCCCTTTATGATATAAAACGCACCTGTGAATGATGTTATATATAGCGTTGGTGCAGGCGAAGCTAACCTTTTTTCTTATTTTCTTTATGATAGATAAGTAGAAAGGTCTCACGCCTTAGCATCATGCTACTAACGGAATAAGTTAGTTTATGTACATATCTCTTCAAGCTAAAAGTTTTCGATGCACCTCCCTTTATATGATTTTTCTTAATCCAAAATGCAATACATGAATGTTCGCTACTAACAGTAATAAAAATACCAACCAACTTGAAAAACTGTAAATTCAAACAAAATGCATACATGTGTATGTATTTACTATGTTCATAAAAGAAGACACCTAAGTATGATACATATGTACATATGTGCACTCATTGCAAGAGATTTGTCATGCTCGTATTTGAAAAATTTCGCACGTACTTCTGCATATATCGTAAAAATTCTGACATTTTTTGCTGGAAATGCAACCGAATCTTCTTCTTTAGTTATTGGCTTTTATTAATAAAGATTGCAACATGTACAAGTCATAATCAGTACATATTTATATTACTTTCTCTCCTTATTACCAACATGCAGACGTTTGATGCACTCACGTACTAAATACCGTAATTTTTTGTCAAACAGATTTGATGTTATGATCCTTATTCGTTGTTCGAGTACGTACGAGTCACGTTTTTGAAATTTAAGGCAAATTGCGATTTTGTGTGAAAGTATAAAAAAAAATTTACAAATAATATATGGAGTAGAATGTTCTAGCTAATATTTTACACAAAAAAAATACCCAGAAATTGCAATAAGATAAAATAAAGTGCAAAATTTTTAATATTCATCAATATTGCCAACGATTTTCCCTGTCCTCGAAACACTTTTCATAAGTACTTTTTGGGATGGCCTTTAGCTCCTTCAGATGGATTTTGTTTTATCTCTTCGACTGACCGCAAACGGGTTCCATGAAGCGGCAATTACAATTTGGGGAC